>NC_135635.1:44307500-44607500 GCF_053574225.1 Canis aureus | reverse complement strand
CTCTCTGTCTCTCATGAATAAATGAAAATGGAAATACAATATACCAAATCTATGGGATACAGGAAAAGCAGTTTTTAAAAAAAGATTTATTTATTTATTTGAGAGAGGGGAGTAGAGGGGTGGAGGGAGAGGGAGAGAGGGAATCTCAAGCAGACTCCCCACTGAGTGTGGAGCCCAACACAGGGCAGGGCTTGATCCCACGAACCTGAGATCATGACCTGAGCTAAAACTGAGAGTTGGAGGTTTGCTCGACTGAGCCACCCAGGTGCCCCTAAAAGCAGTTCTTAAGAGGGATGCTCTTATTATTATTATTTTTAAAGGTTTTATTTATTTATGAGACACAGGCAGAGGGAGAAGCAGAAGGGGGGGCGGATAGCCTGGGTGGCTTAGCGGTTTAGCGCTGCTCCGGCCCAGGGTGTCATCATGGAGACCCAGGATTGAGTCCTGCATCGTGCTCCCTGCCTGGAGCTTGCTTTGCCCTCTGCTTGTGTCTCTGCCTCTCTCTCTCTCTCTCTCTCTCTGTCTCTCAGGAATAAATAAATGGAATCTTATAAAAACAAAAAAAAGGCAGAAGAGGGAAGCTCTTAGTAATAAATGCCTACAGTAAGAAGCAAGACAGAGCTCCATCTAACTTTGTTTCTCGAGGATCCCTGGGTGGCTCAGTGGTTTGGCGCCTGCCTTTGGCCCAGGGCATGATCCTGGAGTCCCGGGATCGAGTCCCACGTCGGGTTCCCGGCATGGAGCCTGCTTCTCCCTCCTCCTATGTCTCTGCCCCTCTCTCTCTTTGTCTATCATAAATAAATAAATCTTCAAAAAAATAACTTTGTATCTCAAGAAAAAAATATCTATAAGAGAGTAAATATGATACACCACATTAACAAAATGAAGAATAGAAATCATTCTATTTGATGACCTTTTCAACAGATGCAGAAAAAGCATTTGACAAAATTCAACATCCATGTATGATAACTCAACAAAGAGGGTACAGAGAGAATATACCTCAACATAAAATAAAGGAAAAAAAAAGACAAAAGGACAAGGATTGGTATCACTGATTATGGAAGCGGTACTACAAGCTTAATAACTTAATAGAAAAATAGTCAGAGGATATGAAAAAAAACTCACTGAAGAAATGCAAATGGCTAGTAAGCACATAAAAAATACTCAACTTCGATTAGTAATTAAAGAAATACAAATTAAACAAGATAGGGTTTTGTTCTCTCTATCACACTGGCACAAGTCTTTTAAAGACTGTTAACAATCAGGGCACCTGGGTGGCTCAGTGGTTGAGCGTCTGCCTTCGGCCCAGGGCGTGATCCTGGGATCCTGGGATCAAGTACCACATCGGGCTCCCTACATGGAGCCTGCTTCTCCCTCTGCCTGTGTCTCTGCCTCTCTCTCTCTCTCTCATGAATAAATAAATAAAATATTAAAAAAATATTGTTAACAATCAGTGTTGGGGAAGTGGGTACTTTTATACTACTACGGGAATACGGTGAGCAATTTGGACTCATTAACCAAATTTAAACACAAATATCCTTTGACCAAATAATTCCACTCTTAAAAGTCTACTCTATAGAAATATCAGTAAGAAATTCAAGAACAGATATACAAGTTTGTTTGCCAAGACAATTTGTAAGAACAAAAATTTACTAACAACCTCAGTGTCAAACAAGAGATGAGAGAGATTGATATGTTTGGAGAGATATATACACGTAATAAAAGTGAAATCCAAAACTATTAAGAATGGCTAGATTGAGTGGATGGAAGGGACTTTTCAACTTTACCCGATCTGTTTTTTTTTTTAAATTCTTTTTAAAAACACTGAAGTATAGTTGACACACAATATCACCTTAGTTTCAGGTGTACAATACAGTGACTTAACAAATCTGCATGTTATGCTATGTTCACCATATGTGTAGTTACCATCTGTCACCATATGACACTATTACAATACCATTGACTATATTCCCTATGCTGGACCTTTTATTCTCATGACTTATTCATTTTATAACTGGAAGCCTGTATTCCTCATTTCCCTATCCATTTTGCCCAGCCACCTACCCTGCTTCCTTTGGTACCAGCCAGTTTATTGTATTTATGGATCTCTTTCTGCTTTATGTTTATTCATTTTTTTTAATTCCACATATAAGTGAGATCATATGGTGTTTGTCTTTCTCTAATTTCACTTTGCATAATACCCTATAGGTCCATCCATATTATTACAAGTGGCAAGACCTCATTCCTTTTTTATTTTTACTTATTTTTATTTATTTATTTTTAAAGATTTTATTTACTTATGAGAGACACGGAGACATAGGCAGAGGGAGAAGCAGACTCCCTGTAAGGAGCCTGATGTGGGTGCTCGCTTCGGCAGCACATATACTAAAAAAAAAAAGGAGCCTGATGTGGGACTCGATACCAGATCCTGAGATCACGCCCTGAGCTGAAGCAGACGCTCAACCGCTGAGCCACCCAGGCGTCCCTCGTTACTTTTTTTATAGCTAAGTAATATTCTATTGTATATTTGTATGTGTATAGATCTATCTGTCTCTCACATATCACATCATCTTCATCATTCCTCTATTGACAGTCATCACCTGAGTTGCTTCCATAATTTGGCTGTTGTAAATAATGCTGCAATAAACATAGGGGTACATATATCTTTTCTAATCTAATCAGTGCTTTCATTTGCTTTAGGTAATTGGCCGTAGAGGAATTACTGGATCATATGTTACTTCAAGTTTTAATTTTTTGAGGAATTTCCAATACTGTTTTCCACAGTAGCTGCACTGATTTACATTCTTGCCAAGAGTGCACAAGGGTTTCCCTTTCCCCACATCCTCACCAACACTTATTACTTCTTTTCTTAGTCTAGCCATTCTGACAGGTGTGAAGTGACATCTCATCACGGTTTAATTTGCATTTCCTTAATGATCAGTGATGTTAAGCATCTTTTCATGTCTTTTGGCCATCGGTATGTCTTCTTTGGAAAAATGTCTATTCAAGTCCTCTGTCCATTTTTAACTGGATTAGTTTTTTTTTTTTCTTCTTTTTTTTGGTGATGAGTGGTATAAGTTTTTTAAATATATTTTTGATATTAACCTCTTACTGGATGTATCAGTTGCAGATATTTTCCCCCATTCAGTAGGTTACCTTTTTGTTTTGTTGATGGTTTCCTTTACTGTGCAAAAGCTTTTTATTTTGGTATAATTCCAATAGTTCATTATTATTATTTTTTTTTTAATTTTTTTATTTTTTTTCCCCTCACCCAAGGAGACAAATCTGGAAAAATGTGGCCAAGGCAAATGGCAAAAGAAATTACCATGTTTTCTCCTAGGATTTTTATGGTTTCAGGTCTCATTTTAGATCTTTAATCCATTTTGTTTATATACTTCTGTACTGTTTGATTTCATGTCACAAGCAGCATCAATGTAATAAGAAATATGGATAAAAATATATAATATAAATATTCAAAGCTGCATGGATTTTTAACATGTAATCCTGTAATTCTGATATTGACACCGAAAAGGGACAAATAAAAATGTATAAAATATTCATTCAAAAAGTACTGACTGTTTGCCAGTGAAAAGGAATTTAGTTCTGATACATGGTATGAGATGAACCATGAATACCTATGCTAAATGAAAGAAGCTAGTCACAAAAGACCACATATTATAGGATTCTATTTTTATTTTATGTCCAGAATAGGCAAATCAAAAGTCAGAAAGTAGATTAGAAGCTGCCTAGAACTGAAGCAGGATAGGGTAATTGGGAGTGATTGCAAATAAGTATAGGTTTCTTTTTAGAATGATGGAAATATTTGAAAATTGATGTGCTGATGGTTGTACAATTCTGAGAATGTACTAAACCTACTGAATTGTGCACTTTAAACAGGTTAAGTGTATGGTGTATGGATTATGGCTCAATAAAACTGTAAAAAAATACTGAGTAATCAGTGCACAATGTAGTAAATGCCCACAGACAGGTATAAAGTGCTACTGTCTTCAGTTTGGACAGAAAAAAGGAGAGAAGGGAGGGGAAGTTTCCTGAGGAATATGGCTGTTAGATATGAGAGGATAGACGAGAGGGTTGCTCTAAATGGAGGAACAGTATGAGCTCACAAGGCACAGAGGAGGAGGATGTGCACTTGGCTGCTTGCTGAAGTTCAGGAATACAGGAATCACTGGGTCTTGACAGAAGCAATACCAGTTCCTGAGGATGATAAAAGGCTGGCGAGGCTTGGGCACAATCCCTGAGGACCCTCATTCTGTTAGGTGGTTTCAGTGAGGCCACACCTAGGGCACTGCATTCCATTTCAGGCACCTCATTACCCGAAAAATGGAGACAAACTGGAATAAGTTCAAAGGAAAATGGCAGGTATGACTAAGAAGCTGAAATGATCACTTTATGAGGCAGGATTAGAAGAACTAAGCAGGAGGCCTGAACTAAGTGAAAACTAAGGGAAGGGGATGCGATTCTGACCTGTAAATGTCAGGAGGATGTACACGAGAAGCAGAGGACTGACTGCTAACAGGAGGAAGTATAACTACAAGTAACAGAAAAAGATTAAGGGGAAAAAACCAGAGGTGGACTGTAAGACTAGGCTTTTTCCAAGGGCTAAATGAATGGTTGGCCCTGGAAAAAGGTGTTTAAAAAGGGAGGGGATCAGAAGAATCAAAAAGTTTAGAGAAGGGACCACCCGGGGGGTGGGAGGGTGGTGGGGTGGTGGAGGTGGGTGGGGGTGGGGGCGTGGCTCAGCGGTTTAGTCGCCTTCAGCCCAGGGCATGATCCTGGAGTCCCACATCAGGCTCCCTGTACAGGGCCTGCTTTTCCCTCTGCCTGTGTCTCTGCCTCTGTCTCTCTCTCTCTGTATGTCATGAATAAAAAAAAAAAAAAGTTTAGAGAAGGAAGTGTTCCTTTATTAGCTGGAGTTGCTTTCCCTCTGGTGGGGCTTTCTCTGTTCTCCAGGGATCGTGCATGGTTTGAGTTTTATCTGCAAGCAGTATTAGATGTGGACATGGCTGAGCAGGGGGAGAGTTCACTGGCACTCAATCCATTATATGCTAACATTTCCCGTCTTGAAAAAAAAATCTCAAAGATCAACTTTTCTTGTGAAACTGGAATTACATTTAAAATGAGGATTTTTATATTGACTTTGAAACGCAAAGCTTTAGTCATTCTGAATTCAAAGGAGTACAGGAATGTATGAAAGAAAAAAAAAAAGACCACTTAGGAAAGAAAGGCAACGTGAAGTAAATCAAACTAAAAATGTAGACAGATGTGTTATACAGCACAGGTGTGGAAACAAACCTTAAAATGTGTTAGTACCTCGTTATTTTAAAATACTTCTTTAGCATGTGTATCACATGTTAAAAAAGGAAGTTTTTGTACAGTATCAGTATGCAGCAGGTCCTATGGTTAAATTGGGAAAAGGGTGTTCTAGCTTCTGAAGTGTAATTTACCAGATCTCACTCAAGATATTCTGGCTCCCTCTACCCTCTGCCCACTGCCCATACCCTGCCCCCCACGCTTGCCTATTCAACACTTACCTCCTCCTCAAAGAAAGACCCCTTTAGACTTCACATCAGAAAAGAATTTCCCAAAAAAGTACAAACATGTAATATTTGGGATTTAATGAAAATGCTTATTATATCCTAGCTGCAATGAATTAAATCCGTTTCTCTCCTTCTTTCCCTCCCTTGTTAAAGCTACATATCCAAACTTAGTGGATTTAAGACTGAGTAATCCAAAAAGATCTTCCACTTCCTATTCTCTATAATATTGGTGGGCTAATTCTGCCGCTGCAAGAATTGCAGTGAAAAATACTGCCTTCTTGGTTTACTTTCTTAAAAATAGCATAATTATAATGTAGCACGTAAATTCACACGATGCCCTCTATAGATAGAAAGATGCAATTTTCTGTGCATGTATTGAAAGCTTTGCATCTAAAGCGAACAACAAACTTAAAAACACTTCCAAAGTAAAATAATTTCCATGAAACTGCAAAACAGATTTGTTCCCATGAATCCTGCAAGCTCCTTCTAGAACTTAAACATTAAATCCCTTATCTCAGCACCCTCGTTTTCCCCATATTTAAAGTCTCTACTACAAAATCTTCCTCAAGTCTCTTGGGCACCTCAAGATTTAGTGGAAAGGGACCCCTGGGTGGCTCAGCAGTTGAGCGTCTGCCTTCGGCTCAGGGCATGATCCTGGAGTCCTGGGATTGAGTCCCACGTCGAGATCCCTGCATGGAGCCTGCTTCTCCTTCTGCCGATGTCTCTGCTTCTCTCTCTCTCTCTCTGTGTCTCTCATGAATAAATAAATATTTTTTTTTAATTTTTATTTATTTATGATAGTCACACAGAGAGAGAGAGAGGCAGAGACACAGGCAGAGGGAGAAGCAGGCTCCATGCACCGGGAGCCCGACGTGGGATTCGATCCGGGGTCTCCAGGATCGCGCCCTGGGCCAAAGGCAGGCGCTAAACCGCTGCGCCACCCAGGGATCCCTAAATAAATATTTTTTAAAAAGATTTAGTGGAAAAGCCCATACATACTAAACGTTAATTTAACTAAGATACTCTGGAAGAAGGGATTAATGGAACAACAGATGAATAGGTATGCACAGTATGATGTGCTTTGCACAAAGAAACAGAAATTTGAAAGTGTGGATTAGGGATGACTGTGAGGGTAGCAAGTCCTGCTGAGCCAAACATCCTGCATGTGGGATCTGGTGCCATTAGTGACAAAGGGCACAGCACTCAGGATGGCTCAGTACTGTTCATTGTGTAAGCAACCAGTGAATCTGTGGAAATTGCTACTAAGGTAATTGCAGACATTAAATACACTACCTCAAAATAACCTCACAACACTCCTTGTTCCTAATTTCTTCTCCAGGCTAACTTGAGCAACCCTTGCATGCCCCGTCTCTTGAATGAACTCTGTACTTCTAGTCTCTCCTCTCCCGGTCTTTACTGTGGCTTCAGAGGGCACTCTCATCCTGAAACTTTTTTATTTTTTTATTTTTTTTTCTGAAACTTTTTAAATCTGCTTCTCTCATAAGCTAGCACCCATTTTTCTCTCCTTTCACCATCAAACATCTCAATGGAATAGTCTATATTTGCTACCTCTGTTTCCCATTTCCCTCCTTAGCATCTAAGAATTTACTTTCTGCTATTCACTGAAACTGCTCTCTCAAAAGGTTACTAAACCAAGACTTCTACATTGAAAACTATAAAACATTATTTAAAGAAATAAAGATATCTTAACGGCAGGAATACAACATGACCATGCCTCGGAAGAATCAGAAGTATAAAGTGTTGATTCTGCCCAAACTGATTTACAGATTCAATGCAGTCCAAATAAAAACCTTGGCAGGTGGATGTACACATGAGTGTAAACTGACAAACTAATTTAAGGTGTAAGTGGAAATGTAAAGAGCCAAGAATAGCCAAAGCAATATCAAGGAACAAAGTTATAAGAACATGAAGAACAATCATGAAGAAAGGTATTACCATTAAAGCTACAGTTATTAACAGAGCTTGCTACAGGCACAAGAACAAGCATAAAGACCAATGGAACAGGGACTGTTGGAGAAGGGACTCCAGAAAAACAGCCCCAGCCTGGGAATAACCCCAATGTCCTTCAACAACTAGGTGACAAATAATGGTATATTCATTCACACAATGAATTATCACACAGCAATGAGAATGAACTATACCTATGCATATCATAATGGACACATTTCATAAACATGATGTTGAATGAAAGAAGCAAGACGTAAAAGGGTTCACACTGTAGGATTCCAGGTATATAAAGTCAAAAAACAGGCAAGGCTAATCTCCAGTGTTAGAAGTCAGTTACCCACAGAGGGTAGAGCAGTGGCATGACAAGAGGTTACTGAGGTGCTGGTCACTTTCTGCTTCTTGTTCCAGATATTACATGAGTGTGTAAAAATTCACTGATACTCCACACTAAGCCACCCAGGCACCCCCCATCTGTATTTTTTTGGATGCATGTTATAAAAGAAACACAAAGACCAAAACTCTAACAGCACAATCCAATGGCTGTAACTGCCTTCAACCTACTTGAGCTCCTCTGTGATATCTGTTCTGGTAACATCTTTGAAAATCTCTCTCCCTCTTGGCTCTCTGGCTCTCCTCTGCCTGTCCCTGTATTTCTACTCTGTCCTGTTGCTGTTTCTCTTTCCTTCTGCTTCTTCCCACACATGCAGGGGTTTCCTGGGCTCAAGGTAGACATTCCTCTGTTCTTCCTCTTTTGTCCTCTGCTTGGGTCATACCATCTATCTTTAGCTTTATAAAGTGGTAATAAAACCAGGAAGTAACTTAGTGGACATTTATTATGGGCCAGGTATTATTCTAAGTACTTTAGTGTGCTAACACATTCAATCAATCAATTTTCTTTGCCAACTTAATTATTTCTTTTGAGGTGGGTTTTTGTGTGTTTTGTGGAGTTTGAATAACTATTAGCATAGAAAGCTTCACACGTATACAAGTGAAAGTAGTAAACTAACCTGTACATGACCTAAACTTAAGGAGTACCAAGGTATGTCAATGTAATTATAACTCTGACTCCCTTCTCGGAGTTTGACTCACATTTTTCAAATGCTTAATAAACACTTCTTTGTGAATGTTCACAAAGAAAACACATCAACTCACAGGTTCATATTGTTTAATGAACTATTGTTTTCACTTAGTGATTATGACAGTTTTTCACGTAATTAAATACTCTTCTAAAACACAATTTTTATTTTTAAAAATATTTTATTTATTTATTCATGAGAGACACACAGAGAGAGAGAGAGAGAGAGAGAGAGGCAGAGACATAGGCAGAGGGAGAAGCAGGGACACAGGCAGAGGGAGAAGCAGGCTCCCTGCAGGGAGCCTGATGTGGGACTTGATCCTGGGACTCCAGGATCACACCCTGGGCCAAAGGCAAGTGCTAAACTGCTGAGCCACCCAGGGATCCCCATAAAACACAATTTTAAAATGGGTTATACATGATCCATTTTATGGATGTATTATAATTCAAGTAATTCCATTAGGAGAAATTTAGTTTGTTTTCAATTTCTCATTACTACCAATAGTAGTATGTTGAGTTTTCTAATACATAAATCTTTGCATATTCATAATTTTCCTAAAATTTCTGGGTCAAAGGGCATATACCTCTTTAAGCTTTTGACATGTTACCAAACTGTTCCAGAAGAGTTGTACTAATTGTCAGCCCACTGGCAACAAATAAGGGAGCTCATTTCCCCACCACTCAATACACTGGGCAACACAAACACACACACACACACACACACACACACACACACCAACCCTGCTGCTATGACGGGGCTATTTTCATTTGTAATTCTTTTCATTTGTAGCGAAGCCAAAATCAAGGCAAAACATTTATAAATATATTTATTGGCCATTTCTTCTTCTGGGAAATTCCTGTTAATGCCCTTTTCAGGCTGGTTTTTTGTTTGTTTGTTTGTTTGTTTTTGTTTAGTTTCTTCCTTGCTGATCTCCTGGTCACAGCTCTCTTATTCTAGTATTTTTGCTTATTGAAATAGCTTCACAAGCACATCAACCTTGGTTTGTAAAAGCACTCTTTCTAAAAACAGGTTGGATTAGGTTCCCTCCTCCTCTTACAATATTTTAAATGATCTCCTACCTATAAAACAGAGTCTAATCTCTTTGGCATGGCAGCCACAATCTGACTCCATCCTACTTTCCCAATTTCAGGTCCTGTATATAGCCTTGTCATGTGCATAGAGCCTCCTGGTATTTGCCCTCATCTTTGCTTTTATTTTGATGTGTTTCCTTCATCTACAATGCGGACAGTCTTCCCTCCTACAAATCTCTCTTCCCTGTCTTACTCATCCATCATGACTCAGCACAATTGGCTCTTCTCTCTGAGCCTTCTCTGTTCATACCTTGCTGGAAAATTAATTTGGTTTGGTGTTTCGAGAGTTGGCTATTTGTTTAATTCCCCAACTCTTCTTCAAATTCCTTACGAAGCAGGAATACCAATGCTGCTTTGCAAAATACCCTGCACAAAACTGGTGATCGAGAAGTGGTGCATAAACTGAAGGAACATATGCTAATCCTGGAGGAAAAACACTGATAACTTTCCAAAGAGCCTTTAAGATAAAATGTGAAGCATCTCAGAATCAAGGTGGTATGACGATGCAGATGTTATAGCAGAGCACATAAACTGTATACTGTGGCATCTCACTTGTTTTAAGGTTCTCAAAAAATGGAAATGGGACAAGTAAAGGATACTAAGGTGGTCTCTGGCAGGAATTTTCTGGCTTTGTCTGCTGAATGTTATTATAATGTATTCTGTTCTTAGTAGCTATTCCAGCCCTCCCTGAACTCAGAGTAGTAATATGATTTCTAGAGGGACTCAAGCCAAGAATCACAAATGCAAAAGCAACTCCATCTGAATGCTTGAAGCAACACATACTAGAAGTGTGTGAACCCAAGGGAAGGAGAGAATGCTTCAGCCTCCACCACTGCTCAGGGGACAAGTAGACAGAGGAACTCAAAAAGAAACTGAGGTATTAAAAAAAAAAAAAAAAAAAAAAAAAAAAGAAACTGAGGTATTTCAGAGATGATGTTTTACAACTTCATACCCATCCAAAATATTGTTATAAAAGGCTAGCAGTAAGGGAAGGCACCCAAGTTCCCTTCCTGCTTTCAGTGTTAGGATGGTTCTCTTTCAGAGCACAGAGCTGATGCATGTTATCATGGTGTGAAGAATAATAAGGAGCATAGCTGGGCTGGATGGAGGAACAGAAGTACAGTGGGGGTAAGGATGGGCCAATTGGTTCAGGGAAATTTCCCCAGAACATTTACTGCTCAGGACAGGTCATGATTTCAGAATAGCTACTATATATCTCCATAGCCAAGTAAAGACATAGAGAGGGCTAACAGAGGTTCACAAAATTAGTCTTAAGGGAGCGAAAATAGCTTTATTTCAATATAAAGAGTTCTATTCATAGTCACTGGAGATGAAGTGAAAGAAGAGGATGTATGGATGGATATGAAGAAGGGATGGTTATAAGAGATGTAACTGAATGAATTCAGTTGTGTTTGGCAGTGACTCAGACTAATTCTTTTCTGTGGATGGTTTTGTGGTAGGCAGGAAATTATACAGAGATGCCTAGTTTGGTTGAAGCAGACAAGAATCTGAACTGGCAACTGGCATGATAATTGGAGCCTCTCGAAGGTAATGGATCAAGCTGAAATGGCTGACTACCCTGGCCAGATCTGGGCTGGAGCCTTCCAGTCCAAATCAGCAGGCCATTCAACCACATCTGCTGAGGAGATATGAAGACTTTTGAGTTTGGATTTTCAAAAAACTAGAATAAAATGAAATGCCTTTTGCCATAATATCTGTTGATAAAACACAAAATGCATGTGGTCAGAGGGATCTGAGTACATGGTGGCTATTTCTTGCCTAGTCATTCACTTTTCAACAGGTATTCGGCCACTTTTTCACTCTGTAGAATCCCTTTAGCATTTAATACCAGAAAAAGCTAAAGTTCCTCTTGAAGTATGTTCTATGATTATGTCCCACAGATTAAGACTAACTCCCAAATCCTTTCTTCCTTGGTATTTCAAGTCTGAGCTTGCAGCTTGAATCTCCTAGTTTTCTTTCTGAAGTCTCCATCTGCCCCAGTAGCTTGTCAAGTAGAGCCTGAAGCAACTGTCACCATGGCCTGAGGTTCTGTGCCATGCTGAGTGGAAGTGGTCATGATCTTGAGGTTGCTACTGGTTCTGCTCCTCCTCTCTAACTTGTAATGAACTCCTTTGTCAGGCAATGTCTGATTTTGTTCTCATAAGAAGGCAAGGGTAGGAGTGCCAGGGTGGCTCAGACAGATGGTGGCTGACTCGATTTTAGCTGGGGTCATGGGATTGAACCCTGCACTGGACTCATCACGAAGTCTGCTTGTCCCTCTGTTGTGTTCTCTCTCAAATAAATAATAAAGAAAAGAAAAGAAAGAGAAGGAAAGGCTATTTATTGTCTTAGACCAAAAGTAAATACGATGTTGCTATTCCATGACTAATCTTCAACGAAACGGCATAATAAAAACAAGAGTTTAGCACCATTCCACCAAGGGGGCCTGTAGATACATGATCCACACTCAAAATTCCACTGCTGAACAGTTTGATAGTCCAGTGATCTCCTCAAGGTTCATTAGGTTTTATATCACTAAAGGGACTTCCTCCTTTCATTCCCTCAGGACAAAAGCATCAAGGTAGGAAGGAACCCCAGGTACTTGAGCCTCTCAAAGCAAGAAAATCATAAATTACTTTCTAGTATTTTCTAGTACTTTCAAGAACATGTTATGCCTGGTATAGAGTAGGTGCTCCCCAAATAGTAATTGAATGAATGGATGCCATATGCCTTGGTGTAGCTAGATTTCTCTATGTATTTTTACCTTTAGTTTTCAAAGGTTAAAAAGAAAACAAAAACAAAAGCAACTCAGGAGCTGCTCTCTTTCTTTACTACAGCTCTGAAAATTCACAGTGCCACACTGGCAGCTCCCTAGCTCTGAAAGAAATAAGTAGTTAAGATTTTTAGTCAACCTGTATCAACACAAAGCATATAACTTAGTTTTTTGTGTTTTTTTTTTGAAGATTTTATTTACTTGAGAGAGAGCGAGTGAGAGAGCATGAGCAGGGGTAGAGCAGAGGGAGGGAACAGCAGACTCCCCGCTGAGCAGGGAGCCTGACCTGGGGATCTATCCCAGGGCCCTGAGATCACCACCTGGGCCAAAGGCAGATGCTTAACTGACTGAGCCCACCAGGTGCCCCATAAAGTTTTCTTTTTTTTTTTTTTCATAAAGTTTTCTACACTAATCTCCTCCCCAACAAAATATCAAATAGTAGAACTACTGATTCTGAAATTGAGAATCATTAACCACAAGAGAGCTGAGAACTATCAGTTCAACTCTCATAGTCCTTCAAGTAAGACAACCAAGGCCTAAGGAGGTGCAGTGGCCAGTAGAGTTCAGACTGACAGAAGTGCCTGCCTTAGGAACACCTGTGTATTATCCTTCAAGCCCAACTACCAGTAGCTAGGGGATCAAACTACTCTCTCCAGAAGCACAAGATCTCCAGAGAAGAAAGGAAGTCCCCCCCTGCTTCAGAGGAAAGTTCTACAAGAAATCTGGTCTCGCTAGTTAACTTCTAGATCTCTTAAGACTTGTCATATTGGGGCACCTGGCTGGTGCAGTTGGTTAGGTATCTGACTCTTGGTTTCAGCTCAGGTCATCTGGTCTCAGGGTTGTGGGACTGAGCTCCGCACTGGGCTCCATGCTTGACACAGACTCTGCTTTAGATTCTCTCTCCCTCTCTCTCTGCTCCTCTTGCTTGTGCTCTGTTTTTCCCTCTAAGGTAAATAAATACATCTTAAAAAAAAAGTTGTCATATTGCTCACTATTGCTTTTCTTTTCAAAGTCAGTCAGTCATGAATTTGAGAAAGGCAACAACTGAGAGGTCAAGTAACCCAAGTCAAAATGGTAAAATGAGTCAGGGTTAGTGGCACCAAAACACATCCTGCCACTCTAAATTAACCTCCTTACATACAGCAGGGGCTGGAACCAGGCAAGTAAAATGGATGTAACAATCCAGATTTAGACTGTTATCTGTACATAAACCAGCACAAACTTTTGCTTTCTGATAACTCTATTTTGTATTTGCTGATGTCACTAACAGTTTAATTTCTAAGCTACTTCTGTCTAGACACCTCAAAAACACTGGCTGCTGCTTTCTGCCTATATCATTCTTCCTTCACTGAGATAATGTGAATGTTTTCTGTGTAGCATTCTGTGCCTAGGAGAACCTCTCAGGTACTGTCTTTCTAAAAGACTGTATCTTGATATAGGTGTTATACCTTCTCTGAGCAAGTGAAGGAGTGAACAGAGGAGTATAGCAAGAAAGCAGAAGGCATGACTGCAAAAGATAAAGTGGGAATAGAAAACCCTCATAACACCCAGTAAGAGATTTACATTGGTCTGTCTGGTCCCCGCTACAAGAGAACAGGGAATCATCTTTAGTGTAAAAATGTCCCTGGAACATTGAGGGAACTGTGATACATCATCCTACTCAAAGAACAAGACTACAGTTGGTGACACTGTACTGTATAATTGAACTATAACTGAAATTTGCTAAGAGAGTAGAAGTTAAAAAAAAGGGAACTATGTGAGGTGATGGGTGTGTTAACTCAATGGCGTTGGGGGGATCCTTCCACAATGTAGATCAAGTCATCACACTGTACACTTTAAAAATCTTACAATTTTATTTGTCGATTATACCTCAGTAAAGCTGAAAAGAACCAGCCAGTTACCCATTTGGGTGGGGTGCTCACATGAAGCATGCACTTGAGGCAGAGAAATGGATGGCATTGTCTCCAATGGCTTTGCCAGTCCAAAGACTTGCTGAGTTAGTACATGACTTGCTGAGTTAGTACATGAGGCTTGAGAGAGTTAGAACCATATTTCTAGCTAGGCAGAATTTCATATGGTTGCCTAAGTTGGTCTGGTAGTATCTCACATTATCTCTTACAAATCTGTTAACTGACATAAATAGAGACATTAAAATTAAGGGCCTGTCATTATCAAAATGGAGAAAAATTTCCTTCCTTGCCAAAGAGATCCATCAGGACAGCAGCAGAGTTCTGGGAATCGCAGACACAGACAAGCTAGCTCGCCAGCCCAGTGTATTTGGTTTGGCTCTCATAAAAGAAAAGTGTCAAAAGGGAGAGGATGAAACAACAACAAAAAAACCCCAAACCCAAACAACTAATAAGAAATCTAATGCTGAAACTGTCAGGGCAGTGAGAACAAGGCTTGCTGCAGCTGAGATTTTAGTGCTAAACCAGTACAAAGCCTGATCCAGTCCCACCTCATTTCTCTGACCAAGCAGGAGGAGAGAAGGTAATTTCCTCCATCACAGTGGCATGTGCTCAAAACACACCCTATGCCCAGGACTGGTGCCTGCTATTTCTAGCACCTGGGTCTGATTCTGGGGTGAGTGTGGCAGGGAGAGACTGGAAAACCTCCCATAGGGAACTATGGATCCTGCTTGAGGTTTTCTGTTTTCACTGCCAACCTGACATATTCCTGGAGTGGTGTCTCCTGACTCCTTGGTGGATGACAGAAGACCCCTCAATGTGGTACAAGTTCCTGGCTCAATAATTCAGAAGGGCCTTGGGAGGGGTGCTCTGGAATCACGTGGGCTGTTCTGAGTGATTCCCCTGGGTATGCGTGGCCATCTTACAGAGGACCATGAGCAGCTGTGAGGGGCTGTGAGGGGCAAGCATAATACAATGATGTAGTATTACCTTTCTATATGTGACATGGACAAGGCTGGGGATGAGGTAGGTGTCTGGAGTTCTGTGTAACTAATTCAGATTGCTAAAGGGAAGAAAATATGTGATGTGATTTGAAAGTTCTTGGGGATGGTTGAGGTTCAAAGGATATTCTCATAGTCCCTAATGCTCAGAATTTTGCAGTCGGTGTTGAGAATGAGAGGCTCCAGGGACATTTCTAGTCCAGCCTGACTCAATGAATGTTAAGGCTTACCACACTCATAGCATAGTTCCCCCAGAAAGTATGGGCAAAGCCATGGCAGTCCAGAGCTCAAATGGCCTCACCCAGCTTTATTTCCACATGGAAAGAGTGACCAAAGCTTGAGAAGGCAAGTCCACAGCAAAGCAAGTACTTCTGTGAAGTTTCATGTAGCTTATGGAGGGAAGGATCACCAGATCTTTTCTCTCTGAGGAAGCAGCTGGAGCTGGAGGTGAACTGAACCTTAAGAAGTTGCCAAGTGAGAATGTGCTCTTCCAGAAGAAGAAGTCATGGGATCATCCCACTGCACACAACCCAAGGAGGCCAAATAAACACCCCAGCAACTCCTGCATGTGGCTCTTTCCAGTTATGCCTGGCACCTATAGGATGGTTGCCTGTGGGCTGCAATACACTAGCTGGTACATAAGGGCCTAACACTGAGGGTTCAACTGAGTGTGTACGGAGCAAGAGAGGTGCTGGCAAAGCTGCAGCCCTGAGGTTCCAGAAACTTCTTCATAGATACTTTAAATGATCTACCATGAACTTTTCTCCCCTGAAGAAAGTCACAGTACTTGGTCTGTGCACAATGCAGGTGCACAGCACCTCTCTGGTGTGATCCATTACTGACACACACTCTGCTTGGGTTAGAAGGCAAGTGGCCTTGCAGCATCATGTGGATTATAACATTAACCAAAAGAGAATACTGTTATTACTAGAGCCTCCTCTGACCAGCCAAGAGGATTTTCTTCCAGAGGGGTTTTCGATGTGCAGTAGTGGGGAGAGGTCTGAAATAGAAGGAAATGTCCTGTCCCAACTGTGCCACTTAGCTTCATCATCTTGGGCAGGTCGCTTTACCTCTGTGGCCTCAGCCTCCTTGTATGCAAAAGTGCAAAAGAAAAAAAAAGGGAAGTGGAGATTCAAAGATCTCTAAATTCTCTCCAGCTTTAATTATCAATGTACGAATAAACATAGCTCATTCCTGATAAAATACCATTAGAACAGTGATCCCCAAATGAGAGCCTGCAGCCTATTTCTAGTTAGAGGAGTTCTTTAGATCTCATGAAGACTTCTCATTGTGCCTTCCCTGTGTCTCATCATAGGATGCTAGAGAAAATCTAGTTAGGTAACTTTTCAATGATTCCCTACCTTCCTGCTAGGTGCATCCTAACATGCCTCTGTGTTAAACATACTTTTAGGAGTAGTATCTACTGATTCAAATTTAGGCTAAAGACTTGCAAAATGTTGGTATGATTTCCCATATACTCTTGATGCATCAAATAGCCTAAAACCAGAGAATCTGAAGTATAATGATGTTTTATCACCAGGCCTGGTTTACACTGAGAAGATTAATCTGGTTTTTAATCTGGCAATGTGGCCTTTTTTTTTTTTTTTTAAGATTTTATTTATTTATTCATGAGAGACACAGAGAGAGAAAGAGGTAGACACACAGGCAGAGGGAGAAACAGGCTCCATGCAGGGAGCTCGATGTAGGACTTGATCCTGGGACTCCGGGATCACACCCTGGACCAAAGGCAGGCACTAAACCGCTGAGCCACCCAGGGATCCCTTATGTGGCTCTTTTTTGTACTTTCCCAGTTACTCACTGTTCTTAACATTCTGGTGTTCAGGTACCCCAGGCATGCAAAGGTGATGATGCCAATGTGCTATCCTTCCTAAATATCTGCATTTAAAAAGGCAGTGTCTTGGAGGGATAACTGATTCAAAGGAATAAACTGAACAGTGCAATTTCAGGCATATAGGAAGGAGCTTTATCAAACATCCCATCCTACTACTTTTTCTTCTAAAAGATTTATTTTATTTGTGAAAGACACACAGAGAGAGAGAGGTGGAGACACAGGCAGAGGGAGAAGCAGGCTCCCCGCAGAAAGCCCGGGACTCGATCCAGGATCCTGGGATCACACCCTGAGCCGAAGGCAGACAATCGCTGAGCCACCCAGGTGTCCCACATCCTACTACTTTTAAGCCACTACTATCATGCTTTTCTGTTAGGCTGGCAAAAGGATGTTAGTGTCTGGCCTTTTGGCTTAGGTTTACACTAGAAAACGGTATGATTAGGGGGTGCCTGGGTGGCTCAGTCGGGTAAGTGTCTGCCTTCAGCTCTGGTCATAATCCTGGAGTCCAGGGATTGAGCCCTGCATCAAGCTCCCTGCTCAGTGGGGAGTCTGCTTTTCCCTCTCCCTCTGCTCCTACTCACGCACCCCTGGTTCATGCTCTCTCCCTCTCTCTCTCTCTCTCTCTCTCGCTCACCCTAATAAATAAATAAACTCTTAAAAAAATAAAAGGGTAACATTAAGGGGTCTTGCTGGCTCAATCAGTGGAACATGTGACTCTTGATCTTGGGGTTGTGAGTTTGAGCCCCACATTGGGTACAGAGATTACCTAAGAATAAAATCTTTAAAAAAAAAAAAGGTAAGATTTTTAAAGTCTGATAATATTAAAACCTAATTCATCAACCAAAACCTAATTTATAGTACTACTAAGTATCACTGCAATTTAAAACAAGATCTGTTAAGTGTTAAAATTAAAGGCTCCCTTTCACTAGGAGAACATAGGCCAGGTAGGGAGATTTTCTTTTGTGCCTAAGTGGTCTTTTATATAAAAATTAGTAGGCAGAGCAATAAAGGGGCATTCATACAGTATAGAAGAATACCTCTAGAAAATTCCTGATTTCATTCATTCACTAAACAAGTATCAGCTTCAAGTTTTATGTGCCTTTATGTCGATTACACAGCTTTTTTGAGGAAGGTCCAATGACTAACTTCTTTTCACATAGCATTTTGGACTGAAGTCACCAGCACACCCTGCAACTCCCCTGGGGGGAGTATTCTGTAATTAGTGGATGTGAGTAACAGATTGTGCAGTAGTGCAGTACCCCCCCTCCACCTTTTAATAAGCAGGGCCCCATGATTTATTTGGAATGCTGTTTCCAGAGTTTGTTTGAAAGTCAGTTGTTTGAAACCCAGAAACAATTACCTAAGTGGTAGTTAGGTTCCCAAGCAGTCCCCATGAGATACTGACCCATAATGCTTGCTCTGGGCTGAATCATGCTCCCTCCCCCAACTCACATATTGAAGCTCTAATCCCATATCCTCAGAATGCAGATAATTAAAGGAGCAATATCTACTTTAAAGATCTAAAGAGTAACTAACTGAGTTAAGATGAGGCTGTTAGGGGGCGTCCTATTGCAATGACTGGTGTCCTTGTGAAGAAGGGGAGGCAATCTGGACACAGGGACACCAGGGATGCATGTATATGAAGGAAAGGCCATGTGAGGATACAGTGAGGAGGCGGCCATCTGCAAGCCAAGGACGAGGCCTCAGGAGGAACCAACTGTGCCAATGTCTCAGTCTTGAACTGCTAGCTTCCAGAACTGTAAGAAATAAATTACTGTTGTTCAAGCCACCCAGTCTGTGGTATTTTGTTATGGCAGCCTTGCAAACTAATACAATATTGTTGGTATATGATGTCATAGAACTTAACCGCCATTCGTAACATTTTACATATTGGAAGATGCCTTCTGGGCTCTAACTCCGGACTTTAGAAAAACATTTTCGCTTGCCTCAGTGGCGGGTGAGTGTGGTCCAGTCCCATCTCTCCTACTTAGCAGAAAACCTCACTTCTATGGAGTAGCTCCAGCAGCAGGATGTTCTTAAAAGGGGTACAGGAGGTTCTCTTAGAGACTCAGGGAGTAAAAGCTACAACAGCTAGAACAGTAACTAGTGGCTGCTGTGAAGGGCTAGGTCATTCAAGTAGCAGGGACTCTTCAGACTGCAGGAAGGGAGGTCTGTGGCAGTATTTCCCCATACTGTCTGGAAGCAGGGCTTTAGGTTGTGGGGCACAGGAGAGCCAAGTCAGGAATGGTAGTACAGCCTGTATGTAGACTGAAGATTGCTTTTATTTTTTTTTAAATTTTTATTTATTTATGATAGTCACACAGAGAGAGAGAGGCAGAGACATAGGCAGAGGGAGAAGCAGAGGGAGAAGCAGGCTCTATGCACCGGGAGTCCGACGTGGGATTCGATCCCGGTCTCCAGGATCGCGCCCTGGGCCAAAGGCAGGTGCTAAACCGCTGCGCCACCCAGGGATCCCTGAAGATTGCTTTTATTTCAAGGTATCCTTTTGATTTTACACCTAAAAGGTTCTGTCCCATTGGAAGAGAGGTGTACTCCCCCACTTTTGTCTTTTCTTAAGTTTATATAAGTTTCCCTTAGAGAATGACTGTTGCACCTAGCCACTGTTACCACAGGAGCTTTGTATCCTTCTGGTGTGCTGGGGTAGAAATACGGTGGAGCCCCTGGCATACACCATAGGAGATAATGCCTATAGAAAATCTATTTCTAGACTGTCCCACCAAACATTTGGTAAAGAAATAGTTTGGAAGAAAGCTTAGGGCCATTTATTTCAAATGTTCTGACTAGACCAAAAACCTGTCATTTCCAAAGTTTCTAAGTTCTACTGGCTTTAAGTTTGCAGTGCTTATGCTGGTCATGACTTTTTTTTTTTTTTGTATCCACAGGATTAATTTTCTTCTTTGCTTCATTGTGGGAGCACTATCTGTGTAAGATGACATTGGAGATGACAGAGCCGTGTTTAATGTACTGGACTGTAGCAATTGTCAAGACTCATTAAAATACCAAGATGGTAAATAATTGCTCCTGCAGGAGCTCTAGGGAATCACGAGTGTTAACCTCTTCTCCCACGGGAATACTTTAAACACAAAAGGAAAAATGCAGTTAGGGAAGCTAGAAAACATTAAGATCTCTATAAACACAGAGCTTTGTAATTAACAAAACATTCCATATTCATACTTTAGAACTCTAAAGAGTCCAGTGCAAGACCAAGCTAATAAAAACTAGACTAAAAAAAGGTTCTTGCATTTTTTGTTGCAAAGTTAAGGACATGAGACCTGAATTCAGAATAGGTGTTTTATGTTCACTTTTATTTGGTACAGGCTAGTTGGAGGTAGGCACCAGTAACGAGGACCAAGAGCTATCCTAGTCAAGAAGTGGAGGGAAAGACCTGCAGACAAAACAGAAAAAGGAGAATTCCCCTTCTCTGAGAGAAGTAAGAAAGGAAATGGTTGGAGGGATCTTGATCTTTTCTATCAAAAAAAGTTCTGGTCTAGCTAAGCCTTTTAATATTCTCTCTCCACAAGCAAGATTATACTCCATTCTGCACCAAGCCTGTAGCTCTGTCCCCATTTAAGTGCATCCTTTCATGGGTGCACCATAAGGCTACTCTCACACTGGGAGTGAGTGCAAATAAAGCTTAATATCTGTGTAATTTCAGCTATGTAAGAGGTCCTTATTGTCTTTATATTCAAATCCTCATTTCCTCATCCTTTCCCCAACTCAGCTTTTGGAGGTTTTATCAGAAGACAACAGCAGGGTGTTCTATGGCCCAGCTTAGCACCCTGTCAGCCCCCATCCTCTCTTGTGGTGTCTGCCCAGCTCATCCCTATCTTCCTCCCCCTTTTTTTTGAACAAGCTTTTCTCTGACAGATTTTCAACATCCAACTGGCAAGATACTCTGCTCTTTGCACAAAAAGGTTAATGGCAGCTGTCAGAGGGAGGAGAAAGTGCCAGACTGTATGAGAGCAGCAGAGGGAGAGAAGCAGTGAGGCTACTCCACAGGGTTTTTCTCATAAATTTGTTCACACACACACACACACACACACACACACACACACACTACTCAAGCCCAGTTCTGATACAGACACACATTTATCTTCACAGCTCTGCAGTTATTTTTGCTGGATTGCTGGTCTTGCCTCTCTCTCAGCCTCTCAAACTCTGCTGCTCTTAGTTTTTTGGATAAGGAGTTCAAACATCACAAAAAGGAGAAAGCCAGATCAGAAACAGTCAGGCTGGGAACCAGAACAAAGTTTGTTGCCCCACAAAGAACTATTCTTTTTCTTTTCTTATGTTCTCTTCCTGCTGTCCCCTATCCCTTGCCCCCCAACAGCTCATAAGTCCATTTGGCTCACTCGTGTGGGACAACAATCTGTGCAAATGCATTCAAGAGAGAAGAATGAAACGTTATGTTGTGACTGATAATTGATGCATTCCCTGAGTGAGGGTAGAGGACTTTTAGGTTCTGTGCCCAATACTGCCCCAGCATTACACACCCCTGATTCACCATCTTGAAAAGAGAGGGATACAAGCCAAAGAGTGATTGATCAAAATCAAGAAAACAAATGAAGAAGGAATCCAAGGAGATGACAAGGTCTGAGCCAAGTTTTGGAACAATACTTCCCTGGAAATTAAAAAATGGGACGGAGTGCTGGGAAAGGGAGCTGGAATTCAAAGCTCCATGACCCACAGAGCAGGCTGGCTGATACAAGTTCATTCCAGTGTGTTTGGGCCTCTGATTGGAGGCTGGCATTCATGGTGGAAAAAAAGAATTTGTTTTCTAAGGAGAAATTCCATTTTTAGCTTTTTAGCAACTGTTGCTTATCAGTCTAACTGCTTCAAAAAGTTAAAAAGAGACTAGTTGTGGGATATGATTTCTCTGTTTTCATATTTTACTAAAGTTTTTTTTTTTAAAAGTTTACTTATTTTTTAAAAGTAGGCTCCATGCCCAATTTGGGGCTCAAACTCATGACCCCGAGATCAAGAGTCACATGCTCTTCCGATTGAGCCAGCCAAACACCACTCTGTTTTCATTTTAACTATCATCGACATATTGTGAAATGCATAGATCTTTAAGTGTACAATTTGATGAATTTTGGTAAATCCATTTACCCACATAACTGTCTCCCTAGCCAAATTATAGAACATTTCCAACATTCCAGAAAGTCTCTTGTATTCTTTTTCTCAGTCAATTCCTTTGGTAACCAGTGTACTAATTTTTACCACCACGGATTAGTTTACCCTGTTCATAAATGTCATACAAATGAAATCATACATTAATTACATTTTATTTTGTATCTGGCTTTTTTGATATAGTGTTTTTGAGGTTCATTTGTAAAGTTACTTGTATTACTAGTTCATTGTTGCTTACTGCTTAGTAGTATTCCATTACATGATACATAATAGTTAAAAATATCTATTTTGTTAATGACATGTGGACTGTTTCCAGTTTGGGGCTTTTAAAAATAAAGTTATTATGAACACTCTAGTACACATCTTTTTGTGCACACTTCTCTTTAGTAAGAAGGGAACTGCTGGATTATATAATAGGAGTATATCTAATTTAGTAAGAAACTGCCTAACGGTTCCCCAAAGTCTTGTACCACATTAAATTCTTACCAGCAATGTAGCTGAGTTCTAGGGGCTGCATATCCTTACTAACAACTGTATTACCAGTTTTGTTAATTTCAACCATTTTTTTGTGAGATTGTAGTACAATCTTATTGTGGCTTTCATTTGTGCATTTTTTCATATGTTTAATTTGTGTATTTTCATCTTGTGAAATGTCTATTCAAGTCTTCTGTCTGCTTAAAAATTACGTTGTTTTGTCTTTTTGTTATTGACTTTTATTTATTTTTAAAATTTTAAAAAACATTTTATTTATTTATTCATGAGAGACACACACAGAGAGAGAGGCAGAGACACAGGCAGAGGGAGAAGCAGGCTCCATGCAAGGAGCCCGATGTGGGACTCGATCCTGGGACCCCAGGGTCACGACCTGAGCCAAAGGCAGATGCTCAACCACTGAGCCACCCAGGTTGACTTTTAAAACTTATCTTCTCAATGGAAGTCCTTTGTTCAACACACACACAAACACACACACACACATACACACACACAAAAAATATTTTCTCCCAGCATTTTGATGAACACAAGCTTAAAGTTTTGATAAAGTCCAATTTTTTTTCATTTTTTCTCTTATGTTTAGTGTTTTATGTTTCTATGCCTGCTAAATTTGGGGCATTTTTAGCTATATACCTGCCATTTACCTAATATCTGAAATTAAAACACATTTCTTTATTAAGGCCTAAAACCAACTACCCATTGCTAACCCTTGTTTACGACGGCACAATTTTAGAACCAAAAACACTGGCTTTACCTAAAATTCCAGGGCTATTAAAGTTGCAGAAATGAAAGCTGCATTTTCAAAAATATTCAATCATTCAACATATAGGCTAAATATATTTATGGATAGCATGAGATGATTTGTATCAAATGGGCAAAATATTGACAACTATGATGGGGTTAGGGTGGGGGCACTAAAGGTCTGGGACTCAATGTTAGTTTTTAAATCTCTGAAAGCAAATTCTATCATATCCCTTTGAAATTTATTCCATGTTCACAGATTCTTCCCTGTTTAACCGGAATGTTTCTTTTTGTAATTTAATATACTCTCTCATTTTGTCCTCAGAAGAAACAGAAAAAAAAGGAGAAACATGGGCCTTCTTACCATTTAGAAAAAACCCTTCACCCTATAACTGAGCTCTGTGCCTTTAATTGTTCTATATAAGCTGCCCTTTTGAATAAATTATTTTAACAATATTTCTGTCTTCCTCTTAAGTCTTCTACTTATTTTATTTTTTGTTTGAGCTACAATGTCATATTCAAATACAGTCCTAAAATTTTGAGAGGCAATATTTACATTCCCTTTACACTAGAACAATAGACAATCAGGGTTGGGGTGAAAAAAACAACCTTAAAAATAATCTGATTCAAATCATCTCCCAATGCTGAATCCTTTCTACAACCCCAAGTGAACAGCATCTCATCCAATGAAAAACAGATTTCATATATGGCTATCCATTTGCTTGCTTACAGATCTAGTAAGCTTTTCTTTCTGTTGAACTAAAAACTACCTTCTTAAAATGTCTACCCACAGGTCATGGGGTAACACTGCATTAGTCAATATACAAATATACAATATACAGTTACAGTTCATTCTGTAACTGATTGTATCATCTTGTTGCTGCCTATAAGTAATATTTTGGAGTTGTCTATACTAGTACACTTCTTCATATTTTTAATACTCTTAGGCATCTCCATTTTCACAAGATGATGAAAATCTGAACCTCATATTTACTGACCTAAGTTTAAAATTTTTTTAAATTTTGAAATAATTTCAAACTTACAGAAAAGTTGCAAGAATATAAAGACCTGTCCAACTCTTCATCCAGAATACTTGATAACATTTTACTATCTTTGCTTTATCATTCATTTGTTGTATCTACATATAAATTCATAAATACTTCCTAATTGTTAAATTTAGATTACATATTATTTGGTAGAAGTATATCTTTGTTCTTCTTGTGCATATTATCAGAAAATATATAATGCTGATTTGTCCTACTAATGGTGATGTTAATTTACTTCAGTCACTTGGTTTAAATGGTATCTTTTAGGTTTTTCCAATATAAATTAACTAAAAGAGTTTTGTGTTATTGAGTGGAATACCTTATTTATGAAGAGATACTTTCACTATGCAAATACAAACTTTTACCTACTGGTTTCCACATTTATTGATGATTCTTGCCCAAAGCAGTTATTACTATGATGGTTGCCAAATAGTGATTCTCTTATTCCATCATTCCTTCCACTTTTATTAGCCCACACTCTTCTATAGGATACAGATTTCCTTTCTCTCCTATTCGCTTATTCATTCATTTCTTTATACCAGTATAGATACATAGATTTCCATTTTATTCAATGGGCTACTATCTATTATCAATATTGATTTTGCTGCTCAAATTCTTCAAAATTTTTCATTGAGAGTTCCATGTCCTTTTGACATACCTACCACTCTTGAACACTTCCTTACTTTCTGATATAATAAGATGTTCTGGATTTATGTTGTACTATGCCATACACAGCCTTAGACTCAGATATGACTCTAAGGAGTCCTGAATATCTGAATACTTGGGCAGTAATATTTAGGGTC
Source organism: Canis aureus (assembly GCF_053574225.1). Taxonomy (NCBI): domain Eukaryota; kingdom Metazoa; phylum Chordata; class Mammalia; order Carnivora; family Canidae; genus Canis; species Canis aureus. The sequence continues at coordinate 44,582,044 of NC_135635.1, read as the reverse complement.
TCCTTAAAATCATGTCTATTTAAATGAACTCTGGTGTTGTTATACTGTTGAGATGTTAAAAAAAGAAAAAGCCTATGGAAACTCACTGTATATACTGGAAGGATATTGAAGACGTGACTTATAATTTGATTCTAGATGAGGACCCATGGGGACTCCTCATTGGGTTTTATCTGTTACACAAACTCCATAACTAATCAAATTTCTCTCTTGACACTGCCTGAGAGCTCACTTCTGGATTCACCTTATTTTTCTCTAACTTCATTTCCCCTTGATTATTAGAATCATGAAAATTGGAACAAAGAATAGAGGACATTTCTTTAAGAGATTCTGAAACTCTCTATCCCTCTAGGGAGGCACTGGTTCCAGAACTACTCACTCAATTCAGATATTGTAAGATTTAGAACTGAGTTGCTGATTATTCATTTCATCCTTTTGGAACATGCTTCCCTTTAACCTCAAAGCTAACTGAATACAATTCTATGAATATAACTTCTTAATTTTATGATAAGTAAAAATAATGTAATGTGAGCTTGAAAAAATTATCTCAAAGATAAAATAATGGTTCTTTTGTATATAAAGATGTTTAAAAACAAGCTTTCTTTGGCCATAAGCTATCTGAAATATGACCTATTCAAAATTTAATTGGTTGTCGGACCTTAACAAGATTGCAGCTAGGATGAAGTAGCCTTAAATTCACTATTTGAACAATGTATCCCTGGTGAAGTGTAGAGATAGAAAACTAAAGGAGGGCAGCCCCGGTGGCTCAGCGGTTTAGAGCCGCCTGCAGCCCAGGGTGTGATCCTGGAGACCCTGGATCGAGTCCCACGTCAGGCTCCCTGCATGAAGCCTGCTTCTCCCTCTGCCTGTGTCTCTGCCTCTCTCTCCTCTCTGTGTATTCTCATGAATAAATAAATAAAATCTTAAAAAAAAAAAAAAAAGAAAACCAAAGGAATAGGACCCAAATACCAAGTCTTTAAAATATAATCTGCATGTATCCATTTACCTGCATACCAAAATGCTTAAAGTGTAATCAACTAACTATAGGTATTCCCAAATGAATCTGTTTAGTGTTTGGTGACTATATTGACTCTGGCCAGTGTGTGTAAATCACAATACATACAATTTCTTCAAATCAGGGTACTTTGACCCATGAACGATATTATGCTCCAACCTTGTTTCTACATTCACTTTCTATGAACCATTGTGCTGGTGACAAGTTGAAAAGTTGTTCATTGTTGTAGGGAAATCATGTTATACAACACAAAAGTGTATAAATAGGAGAGCCATAGACTTATAAATGTTTCCTCACCTCATTGTAAAATTGAATACAATCACTTGCAGCTATGAGAAAGGTTACACATAGGGGTGTGGTATTTCTAGTATCTGCATCTGCAAATATCTAGAGTAACCCACCTTATTGTATCTTCCTGAAATCAAGGAGATAATATGTAGCATATGTTTGACATAACCTTTTAAAGACATACCTAACACTTAGGTTAAACTCATTTTTATCCCTCCCAAATACACCAAGACCCAAATTCATGAGCTCAATGAAAATAAGTCTGAAAATTTAAAGCCTCTAATTGCCTGCATATACTGACAAGTTTTATTTGAAAATTTCCCACAATTTTCACATAGTTCTATTAATACTTGCCCCAAGAACCAATGACTCAACTCCTTGAAGAGATGTTAGTTGTATGTTATCTAGTGTCAATGCTGGATTCATGGAGACACTAACAAGATTTCCCACCCGAGAGCTGGCAAGAGGGTTTGGCAAAGAAACGAAGGCATCTCATGTAGGAGAAGCATGTATAAGTGTAGTGTGGGAAATATAGACCTGGAATTTCTGCTATAAGCTGTGATTCTGGAAAATAACAGACAGTGGTCAAATATGGGACTAAAATACATGTAGAAGATGTTCAAATCTAAAACTGAACTTAATAAGACTTTTTCTTAATGCTAGCCACTTTGTACGATAATAGCATTCTACTCTGACACTACCTTGATCTGTTTTTTCAAAGAAGCTTCTTTAGAGGTCCAGAAATACATGTAAAATGGTATAAGATTTATACATATTTGGAAAAAATTTCAACAATGTCTCTTTTTCCAATACTAAGTGACTAGAGGGCCTGGGTTCAGTATATATAAAGAACAGAAAGATAGCCTAAGTAGTTTGATACCATTTATTTCAAATTTATATCACACTCAACAGTATTGCATATTGTTTATGGAAACAAATATGTGCTTTTTATTAAAAAGGTACAAATGTAGACTGCAAAATGCACACCAGTTCTGGATAGCGATTGCCACTACAGATGATAAAGGAAAAATGCAATTGAGAAGGTTGAGAAGGAGTACGAGGACTTTATATTTAGCATTAAAAAAACCTCAAACCTTGAAGCAGTTATAACATAGTAATATTTTTTAATTCTGAGTATAAATCTGATGTTACATTAATCTCTATACTTTTTCTGAATGCTTAAAGTATTTCATTAAAAATAAGTTGGTACAACCACACACAAAGAAGAACATATGGACCCATACTGCAACTAAATATATATAATATAAAAAAAAAGGCAAGTATAGGTTTTCTCAATCTTTTGCAAAAACCTTTTGTGATTCCTGAGACATATATATACTTAAGGCTGCTCTCTTAGATAACAACATGGATATAGAATGATAGGAAGCCTGAGATTAAGAAAGCCCAGATAGAACTAGAGATATAGGGTCAGAATTTGTCATGCTCAAGATTTTAGAATAAGCCTAATGCCAAGGCTGATGGGGGCTCATCAGCTACAGTCTTAGTAAAATATTCACTGAAAATAATGAGGACTATCATCTACTATTTATCATCTCTCATGAGGGTGACACCAGCAGCACATGACACTAATGTATATGCTTGCCTATTATCTATGTACCCACCTAACAAGTCCAATCCAATCAAAACTAATATATCGTCCCCCAAAACAGCTCCAGAGAGTAAAAAATTTGGGGGCAGACTCACAGAACTTAGAAATTAAGAGTCACTGCTATGAATAGTTTCAAGGCAGAGCCTAGAAAGAATTCACCACATTCTGCCATCTAGCTATCCTATAATTACCATTAAGGAATCAACCTATTAAGTTTGATAGGTTGAAAAAAAATCTTAATAGTTCTATGCGTCTACATAATCTTCTATCTTTCAAAAAAGGGATGTTTTTATTAGAGTAAGTGAATGCCAGTTTTGTCAATTTTATACAGCACCAGGAATAAAAACAGTATCAGTTCTTGTTTCCTAAGTGGATTCTTACAGAATTCTACACAATGATAAGACTTTATTTCCCAATTCTATTAGATGTCATAGTATGTTTGTTAGAAAGATTAGGGGCAGAACAGGAATCCTGAGAGTTCTCCCTCTGTGGTTCAGGTATTTGGGGTCTGGCAAGGTTTGAAGGTAGAGAAATCTATCAATACTCTAGGCCCTGTTTGAGCACAAGTGGTGATGGCAGCCACAATAAGACAGGCATACAAGATTCACTTGCACTCGGGATTCTTCTTTGATACAAAGCAAAAATCATGTGCTGGAGAAGGCAAGAAACCCTTCAGTGCCTACAGCCTGACCTTGCTTTGACAAGAAAAGCTATGTGCTGCTGGGGCCAGGGCAAGAAACTCTCATGACCCCTGTTCCTAGGCAAAGATTGGCTACTAAAACAGTAAATAAAATCTATCCTACCTTCTGCATTGACACTAGACAAAGAAATCCATCACCAGAGAAGAGACAGTAAATCCACTATATTCTGAACTATCTTAAAGCAGAAGTCTTCTGGTACTAGGGAAGAGCAGGAAGTCTTTCTGTAGTCTAGACCTTGCACTAAAGAAGAGGGAGAATTGTCTGTCACTGGGGATGGGGCAGAAACACTGAAACCAGGGCTGCCTAAGACTGAGCCTGGAGCAGAAAAATGAAAAAACCTCCCCTGACCGGACTATGAGTACTGGACTGAGAAACAAAAGCAGTCTGCTACTTGAAGGGAAAGAGCATACAGAAAGAGCCTTCCATGACAAAGGCATGGGGAACCTACTGAAAGCTGAGAACACAGTGGAAAAACAAAAAAATCAGGGATCCCTGGGTGGCGCAGCAGTTTGGCGCCTGCCTTTGGCCCAGGGCACAATCCTGGAGACCCGGGATCGAATCCCACATCGGGCTCCCGGTGCATGGAGCCTGCTTCTCCCTCTGCCTATGTCTCTGCCTCTCGTTCTCTCTCTGTGTGTGACTATCATAAATTAAAAAAAAAAAAAATCAATACTCTAGAATTTATATTAAAGACATGATAGTGGTGGGACGCCTGGGTGGCTCAGCAGTTGGGTGTCTGTCTTTGGTTTAGGGCGTGATCCCAGGATTTCAGTATATGTGCTGCCGAAGCGAGCACTGTGCTGCCGAAGTGAGCACGATCCCAGGATTTCAGGACTGAGTTCTGCATTGGGCTCCCTGCATAGAGCCTGCTTTTCCCTCATGTCTCTACCTCTCTCTGGGTCTTTCATGAGTAAAATAAATAAAATCTTAAAAAAAAAAAAAAAAAACATGATAGTGGTAGCTCACTGGAAAATTTGAAGCCTGTGGTGCACTAAAGGTAACTATAGCAAAAACAAGACTCAAATCCAGCTCAATTACTGACTTATGAAAGAGGAATGCCTATTTCCAGACATAAATATTACTGACCTCAGTTCCAATTGTTCTTTTTTTTTTGTTTTTTTGTTTTTTTTCCAATTGTTCTTTTACATATAATATTTACCATTTAATAAAAAAATTATGAGGCACACAAAAAAACACAAGCGAACTTGAAGACGCTTGAGGATCAATGGAAAACTTGAGGCACACAAAAAAACACAATCAATGGAAAATTATGAGGCACACAAAAACTTGAGGCACACAAAAAAACACAATCAATGGAAAATTATGAGGCACACAAAAAAACACAAGCGAACTTGAAGACGCTTGAAGATCAATGGAAATTATCCAGATTGATAGTAGGAATCATGAAATATAACATGAAAGATAAAACAAAACAGACATCCAAAAGATATGGGACAAGATCAAATAATTGAATAAATATGTAGGTGTAGTCATAGAAGAAGAGAGAAAGGGGCAAAAAATATTTGAAGAGATAATAGCCAAGAATTTTCTAAAATTAATGAAAGACAACAAAACACAGATCCAAGAGATTCAGAGATCCAAACCAGGATTTTAGTCCAAACAGGAAATATAAAGAAAAACACAAGTAGGCAGATTATTTTCAAATGGCTGAAAACAAAAGATAAAAAGAGAATCTTGAAAGTAGTCAGAGAAAAAAGAAACATGATCAAGGAAAAAATATGTACATGAATATAAAAGACTTTTTATCTGAAACTATGGAAGCCAGGTAAAAATATAACAGCATCTCTAAAATATTAAAAAATGAAACAGTCAACCTAGGATTCTATATCCAGAGAAGAGTATCTTTCAAAAAGAAGGCATATTAGCTTGCAAGGCTGCTATATAAAGTACAACAGACTGGGTGTATTTTGACAACAGAAATGTATTTTCTCACAGTTCTGGAACTTAGAAGTTCAAGATCAAGGTGTTGGCAGGGTTGATTTCTACTGAGGTCTCTCCTTGGCTTTCAGATGACTGCCTTCCTCACATGTTTTTTTTCCTTCTGTGATTACGTACTCCTAGCATCTCTCTGTAGGTTCTAATCTCTTCTTTTATGGACACCAGTTATATTGGATTAGGGCCCACCCTATCAGCCTCATTTTAACTTAATTACCTCATTGAAGGCTCTATCTGCAAATACAGTCACATTTTGGGAGTTAGGGATTCAATATACAAATTTGGTGGGACATAATTCAGCTTGTAATACCCCACCTCCACTCCCCCAAGATTCCTGTGCTTCTCACATGCAAAACACATTTATTCTCATCCCAACACCCCAAAAGTCTTAACTCATTTCAGCCTCAATTCTAAATTCCAAATCTCATCTAAATCAAATGTGGATGAGACTCAAGGTATGATTCATCCTAAGGCAAAAATTCCTCTCTAGATATGAACCTGTTGAAACCAGACAACTTATCTACTTCTAAAATACAGTAGTAGTAGGACAGTTAGACATTCCTATTCCAGGAGGGGTCATGGGTCTCAAGCAAGTTCAAAACCTTGCAAGGTAAATTCTATTAGATTTTAAGGCTTAAGAATAATCCTCTTTGGCAGGATGCTCTGTCCTCTAGGTCCTCTGGGGTGGCAACTCCACCCCTCTAGCCCTAGGTGATAACCTGGCCTACTGAAACCTAGGAGGTAGCCCTGCCCTGTGGAACCAAGGAGGAAGAAATAGCCTTGCCTGCTAGACCTGTGCCTGGTGCTGGTGGAATATATGCTGTCTTCAAGAAACTTTTTTTTACATATAAAGACCCAGATAGCTTAAAAGCAAATATATGGAAAAAGATATACCACACACACATTAACCTAAAGAAAACTAGAATGGTTATGTGAATGTCAGGCAAAACACATTTCAGAGCATGGAATACCACTAGTTTTCAAGGGAGACATTACATAATAATAAATCAATTCATCAAGAACACATACCAATTGTTAATGTGTATGTACTCAATAACAGAGCTTTAGGATACATAAAGCAAAAAAACAATAAATAATAAAAAAAAGCAAATCCGTAAGTTTAGTTGGTGTGATAGCCAGCCTCTAAAAAGGCAAAGGAAATAAAACAATTCTGTGAAATCTTCTGATATAAGTTTCTGTTTCTATAGGCTGAGCAGTTGCAGATTATAGGGTTATGACTCAGGATGAGTCTGAATGGTTACTAACATCAATAGTAAGCTTATCCAAAGCTACTGAATGGCACTGAGGAAACTGTCTTGGGTTGCCCAATGGATAAATAATCAGCTAAGTATATACTAAACATTCTCTACACATATAATACTGTGCTAGGCACTTAAAAAATACAAGATGGTTCTGGCAGTGAAGAGGCTTCCCTAATTGGAGAAATAAGAATCTCAAATATGGGGATCCCTGGGTGGCGCAGCGGTCTAGCGCCTGCCTTTGGCCCAGGGCGCGATCCTGGAGACCCGGGATCGAATCCCACATCAGGCTCCCGGTGCATGGAGCCTGCTTCTCCCTCTGCCTGTGTCTCTGCCTCTCTCTCTCTCTCTCTCTCTCTGTGACTATCATAAATAAATAAAAATTAAAAAAAAAAAAAAAGAATCTCAAATATGAAATACAAACTAATAAACTATGCAGAACTCACCAGAATTCACTTGCTCATTTAAGTTATTGAGAAAGTGGTACTTGTTGATGTGGTGCTAATTTTAAGATGAAAATTTTGTAGTTCAGGTCTTTAACAGACAGGAAGGCTAGAATAGGAAGATGGATATGAAAACAAATATAAGTGTTGTAGTACTACAGAAACCCTAAAGAGGGAGTGGCACATTCTGCCTAGGGTTTCAGGAATGGATACATAGAAGAAATGATGTCTGAGCTGAGCTTAAAAACTCAGATTCCTATTTAGGTATTGCCCAGGGAGACAAGGTAGGGAAGGGCATATTAGGCAGAAGGAACAACATGAGCAAAAGGGCAGAAGTATAAAAACTGTAGGTATAAAACTAAGTGCTTGAGTATGCTTCAAGGCTTAGATGAGAAGAGATGTGTATTTAATAAATAGGCCAAATGAAGGAAAGCCTTGTAGCATATGATAAGGAGTATGGGATTTATCCAATCTCGCTTCTTCTCTTATTCATTCAACAAACATTTATTTATTTATTTATTTATTTAATTTTTTTAAAAAAAGATTTTATTTATTTATTCATGATAGACACACACAGAGAGAGGCAGAGACACAGGCAGAGGGAGAAGCAGACTCCCTGCAGGGAGCCCAACGTGGGACTCAATCCCGGGACTCCAGGATCATGCCCTGGGCTGAAGGCAGGCGCCAAACAACTGAGCCACCCAGGGATCTCCTCATTCAACAAATATTTATTGAGCAGATACTATATGCTAGGCATTATTCTTGGGACAAGGCTCCTGTCCTGTCCCATGAGGGTGTTACTGGGCGGTGGGGATGGTAGCGGTGAATGGCACTGGACATACACAGTTGGCTAACACAAATGTTAGCTGCAGAGGGCTCTTCATCCCCCAAAACAAATATGTAAACACACTACACACACACACACACACACACACACATACACACACACACACAAAATCGATGTGCATATTTGGCAATGATTTGGGTCTTACATTTCTTGGGCTTCAAAAAAACTAAGGTAAACCTTGATCGTAATACTTTCACAGACCAATCATTTTGAGTATTAGGGGTCATCTTTCTCAAAAACCTGCACTGTTCCCTTAAATTCTTACTTGCAGTGAGGTAGCAGAAAATTGTTTGGTTTCTCTGCCAATCTTTAGCAGCCAAGGAGAAGCTTATAGAAGGTAGTGTTAGTTGCTGTATTCCTTTATGGATGACCTAAATCTCCTGTTTCTCAGGATTCTTAGGGAAGCCTGCTAAAGACACAACTTCACACACCTCAGGCAGTAACTTCAGTGACTGAGCATATTCTCAATCAAGAAAAAACTTATAGGGGAGATCCCTGGGTGGCTCAGTGGTTTAGCACCTGCCTTTGGCCCAGGGTGTGATCCTGGAGTCCTGGGATCGAGTCCCACATCAGGCTCCCTGCGAGGAGCCTGCTTCTCCCTCTGCCTGTGTCTCTGCCTCTCTCTCTCTGTGTCTCACATAAGTAAATGAATAAAATCTTAAAAAAAAAAAAAAAAAAAGAAGAAGAAGAAACTTATAACACAGTTCATAAATGTGAACAAAACTCTTTTGATGATTACAATAGCCTGATTGTAACATAATGTATCATGACAAGCCTATTAATGAATTCTTGGTTTCATTCACTTAAAACTTTCAGAAAAATTCCTAGTTTGAAATTTCCTGTTTTGGTCTCAGCCTGGAGATATTTTTTTTCCCTTAGAAAAACTGAGTTAAAAAAAAAAAAAAAAAAAAAAGAAAGAAAAACTGAGTTAAGTCCATTTCAGCATATTTGAAAAAGAGAACTAAGCAAAAATACTTTTTCATTTCAAAGACAAGCTGTTATACAAAGAAATAGTTTAATGTCAGTTCAGTTTTGATATAGCAGTATGTCAGTGCTTTAAGAAGCACTGTTCTTCTGTAAAATTTTGAAGTGAAAGTTTTTAAAATTAACTAGGCATGCATTCTGCTTCCAGTGGGCTTTTAGTTGCATTTTCACTATATGGCTATTAATATCCAAAGGAGCTACTAGGAATCCAATTTCATTCTCTTCTTTAGATTCTTCCCTCCTTCAAAAAGAGAGAAGTTAAATTTTCTATGGCAATATGCTAAATTTGAACGGTAGGCCTTATCTTTACTCATCAAATAAGTAGATAACTAAATCAGCTACAATGTCTACTATGAGGCAATATCCATATCATGGAGAAGTAAATACAGCTCTAAGACTCCAGTGTGCATTTCTTGATCTATGGGTTGACATTGCTGTCTTTAACATTATACCATGGAAATGTCTGTATGTAACAAAATTTTCCATCACACATTATGAGGAAACAAACAGTGTTTAACAAACAGCAAGGATTTAACTGGAAAATAGCACATAACTTCAAAATTCTGGAGAATTTTCTAAATTTACAACATGAATGCAATTAAGTCTCTCAGTTGGTATGACCATAGCCTAGGTAGGGATATCATCAACCCCTCTGTAAACTAAGAACAAAAGGAGCTAAGAGTTTATATTTTAAAAACGGTTCTATTTCTCTTTTTCTGTGTTCATTCAATTTTTCTTTTGTTCACTTTCCATGTCTGTTCTCTATAGCTATCCTCATTTCCATTTTTATCTTTCCTTTTTTTCCATAAAGATTTATTTGAAAGAAAGCATGTGCGCACATGCACAAGTGTAAGCATCAGTGGCAGGGGCCAGAGGTAGGTGGAGGCAGCAGGAGAGAGAGAAGGAGACTCTCCACTGAGCAGAAAGCCCAATGTGGGGCTTGATTCCAGGATCCTGAGGTCATGACCTGAGGTGAAGGCAAATGCTTAACTGACTGAGCCACTCAAGTGCCCCAACTCTCTCCTTTCTAAGCAGCCCTTTCTAATAACGGAGCAAGTCACAGTGAGGGAAGAATAAAGTGGTACTTCTTGCAAAAGGTAATTCCTATTATCTGTTGAAGAACTGCTCATTGCTAAGAATCTTCAATCTGAACACTGAACTTCCCAAGAGAGCTCCTCTTATACCAATCTAAGTAGCAGCTGAATTTTACCAGTGTCTTGTCAAAAGTTCAAGTGAGAGACAGACCTGTTCCTGGGTCATCTTCTGCAGCTCATTCTCCCAAGCTGCCTGGTCATCGTCCAAGTTATAGGAAGCTGGTGGAGTAAGTCCACGGAGGATCAGGGGGTCTCGGTCATGGCAGAGGGCTGTCAGGTGTCCAATATACAACTTTAATTTGCTTCTATTTTGGTCAAGTTCTAAGAGGGGCTGGATGATCTGAAGTGAAAAAATTGAGGAAAGTCAAGGTCATTCTGAAACAAGAAGTTCAAATATCTTTATGCCTCCCAAGTCAAAGACAACTAAAGCTCCTCTAATCACCATTGACATCTTCAGGATTATAAAGAGATACAGTGCTGAGTGAAGTAAGTCAGTCGGAGAAGGACAAACATTATATGTTCTCATTCATTTGGGGAATATAAATAATAGTGAAAGGGAATATAAGGGAAGGGAGAAGAAATGTGTGGGAAATATCAGAAAGGGAGACAGAACGTAGACTGCTAACTCTGGGAAACGAACTAGAGGTGGTAGAAGGGGAGGAGGGCGGGGGGTGGGGGAATGGGTGATGGGCACTGGGGGTTATTCTGTATGTTAGTAAATTGAACACCAATAAAAAATAAATTAAAAAAAATAAAATAAAGAGATACAGTTCCACACACTCGAACATTTGCACTGTCCCACCCAACCACTTCTGTGAGACAGGTAGAGAGTGCTGGCTTAGTCTATCAATGCGAAACTGAGAGTTCCGTATTTAGGCAGGGGATTAAACACAGGACTAACTTGTTTTTAAAGAGATGACATTCCTGATATAGGAAGACTCCAGTTACCTCACAGTTTGTCTTCCCATTTATTTATGAGTGGTTACAAAAAACTGCTAGTGAAATCTGCTCACCGAAATCTGGACAACATATATTTCATGTGTTCCTTCACCTCCTGGAATGGAAGAAAAATTCTGTCTCTGGAGAAAGGGGCATGTTTTTCTTGGCCATGAGATGTGATGAGTGAACTCATTACTAAATCTGCCTCATCCTGGCTTAAGCTCCCCTCATTCATTTCACAGAGCTATCCGATATTCTTTTTAAACAGTGATTAATAAATTCTTATATAACACCAAACACCTGACTCACAGCCAAGGACTCTGAAATTCTCTCAGTTGTAACAATGGTTTGATGTTTTTCTTGAAAAAACAGTCCTGAATTAAAAAATTTTTTGTATTTCCTTTACTCTGGATGAATAACTATCCCTTGACTCCCTTTGGAAGCACATTAAATGACAGATGGCTTCTGCTCCAGAATTTCATCTGACAGCCCTCATGACAACACCCTGGTCAGGTACTTGGTAGTTGGTCAAAGCCTGGTGTACTTAGGAAGAATCCGTCCCAATCTCACATCTCAGAATGCTGAAATGTTAGAGCAGCATCTGCTTGATATATAGCAGCTGTGAGAGCTGTGAAGCCCCATCAAAATGCTGGCAATTCTCACAATGTTCCCAGGGCATACAAGGCAGAGGTCTACACCTACTGCATGTCACTAGGCTGGCATTTTCGATGCACAGGACACCTCTGGCCCACCTCATGAATAAGGAGCTCAATAATCTTCATTTACAGAAACAAGGACTGGCATTACTTTCAAAAGTGACACTGATCTCTCCCTGGCCTCCTCAGAGGCCTGCTCTTGATTCTTTGTGTCTTTCAGAATTCTTGAAATGAACAAAGTTTTATATTTTTCATTATGAAATCAATACATGTTTTATTCTGAAAAATATGGTGAAAAAGTATAAAAGTAGTAAAATAGTAATAAAGTAATAAAATAGGCTATCAGTGCTCCAACAAGACTACCATTTGCAACATTGGTGATTTTCTTGTATGTCTTTTTATAAACTTTTATACATTAGCTTTTAACAATTTGCTTGATACACTGTTTATCTGTTCAGTGCTGTATTATAAATACTATTCCAACATCATGTATTCCTGGAAAACATGGTTTTTAATGGTTGCTTTATAAATATACCACATTTCCTCTTTCTGATATTATTTCCATGAAATAATTAAGAGAGGGAACAGCCAGGGCTTAATGGCTAAAATAATCTTTAGCTTACTAAAGAGATCAGAGTTCAGAGTTTAGGCCTATTTAATATTACATATGATAGAAATCGAAGCCTGGATATACAAACCAGAGAAAGTAAATCAACTTAGCATTATTTTACTTTTTAAACTCACATACACAATTCTTTAAGATAAAGGTTAAACACTTGGGTGCTGGTGTGGAAGGCTCTTGGGTTTTATAAGAGAACCCTAGTCAGCAGGCTCATGGCACCAGTTTTATCTGACATTTCCTACCAATGATAGACATATTAACACTGTCAATCACAGAAGGGATTGTTTCAATTAAAGCAGAGGATTTGGAAAGTTGGATGAGTTTTCACAAACATCACCAATCTCTTGAAAAGAGTTGCGTTTTATTCCTTTTTTTTTTTTAATTTTTATTTATTTATGATAGTCATAGAGAGAGAGAGAGAGGCAGAGACACAGGCAGAGGGAGAAGCAGGCTCCATGCACCGGGAGCCCGATGTGGGATTCGATCCCAGGTCTCCAGGATCGCACCCTGGGCCACAGGCAGGCGCCAAACAGCTGCGCCACCCAGGGATCCCTGAATTTTATTTCTGACCACAAATGCATACTCACTGCAGAAAGTTTTATAAGGAATTCCAAAGCATAATCTTTAAAAGCAGTTTAAAAGCAGTATTTCTTTTTTTTTTTTTTAAACAATTTTATTTATTCATGAGAGGCACAGAGAGAGAGAGGCAGAGACACAGGCAGAGGGAGAAGCAGGCTCCATGCAGGGAGCCCGACTCGGGAACTGATCCCGGGTCTTCAGGATCACGCCCTGGGCTGAAGACAGCGCCAAACTGCTGAGCCACCCGGGCTGCCCTAAAAGCAGTATTTCTTTAAATGCATGCACACTTTGCACTTCAGTAACTAAACTGCCTAGTCATGGTTCTATTACCACACACCCAATCCTTAAGGCCTCCACACAATGCATCCCTATTTCATTTTACTTTTTTTTTTTTTAAACTTGGCCTTTTCTTTCATAGACACACTGATAACAAATTTGGGGGTGGGAGTTCTCTTTTGGGATTTCCACTTATTCCTATTCTGTGTGTGTGTCTATAGTTGTTATCACATCTGGGCTACAAGGCTGAATAAGCTGGTATCTCAGATAATTAATGTTTGAATGCGAAAACTGGCATAGAAATGACCACAGAGAAAGGGGACAATGTGATAAATGGTAGTATTGGAGAAGTCAAATTTCTTATAGGTAAATGGAATTTAGAAAGACACTACCTCACCACTATATGACTTGAGATGAAAAAATTTTTCGTTTTAGGGATTCCTGGGTGGCTCAGAGGTTTAGTGCCTGCCTTTGGCCCAGGGCGTGATCCTGGAGTTCCGAGATCAAGTCCCGCATCGGGCTCCGGGCATGGAGTCTGCTTCTCCCTCTGCCTGTGTCTCTGCCTCTCTCTCTCTCTCCCTCTATGTCTATCATGAATAAATAAAATCTTAAAAAAAATTTTTTTTTCATTTTAGGTCCTTGCTCTTAAAGATAAATTTCAAGTTGATTTAAATGCATTTCATGCTGAAGTGCTAACTGATTAAAAAACATGAGAGTCAAAACAAAAACAAAAACAAAACCATGAGAGTCTTTTGCACTCTAGAATTTTTCAAAGTCAAAATTAAAAAGTCAAAAAATGATGGAATTTGACATATTTTCCATTGATAAAAATTCATTCCGTTGTAATAGCCCAGATGTCTGTCCTTTCTTTCTATGTTAAAGGAAATCACTTAAAAAAAAAAAAAAAAAAAAAGAAAAAAACTCCATAGAGTTTACTATGTGAAAGCATAGGAAACAGCCCAAATAGCATATTCCCAAATCTACCACTAGAAAAAAAAAAAATAAAAAAAAAAAAAAATAAAAGGAAAAAAGAAAAAATCACTTTGACCTCTCTGGGACACATTTTAACCATGTCAATCATGTAGGAAATGCCCTTATCTCTTCCTTTTCCCTTCTATCTGACTTGGGCAGGCCACTTAGAAAAGAAATCACATTTCCCACAAGGTGGAACTGCCACTGTCTAATCTCAAGAGGGAAGAGGGACACTTGCCAAGTAGAATGAGGGTGCCTTATAGCATCCATTAATTATGTCTTCTGTCCACATGTAACCTCAATATACTGCCAAGAAGTCTTACCAAAAACTATCAGAAATGTGGTCAGGCCACATTAATTCTATAGTTATGCAGAACAATAGTTATACACCTTTTTTGGAAAAAAGAAATTAAAAAGTGAACTTGTCGAGACTTCTGCTTATATAAAATATAATGCCAAATGGCAATATTCCCCCAATCCTATATTTACCAAATTGTTAAGGAAAAGAATTTAAATTGTAAAAAGGAATGAGAGACTTTTTGGTTGACATACAGATAGCTTTGCTTTGTTTCTTCTTGCAAGGATTTATTTGCTTACGTACTAGATTCTCAAACTGACTTCACAGGCCAGCATTTGATGACATATGCTGACAGAGGACAGTGATCTTCTGCAGTGTTTTTTTTAACCTCCTTTCCACTTAAGTGAGATTAGATGGGTAAAGGTTTCTGAGAAGACAGATGAGTTGCTCCTGTATTGTTCGATGTAGATTGTAACTGAAAATTCCAGAGTACTCCATTTCTGCAACCCATTTACCTCTGATATCTAAACATACTTTCTTAGACCATTTGGCTCTTCATACCAAGAGGGAATGTGCGGAGTGAGACTCCTAATTAGTCCAGTATATAGCCTGCTTTTCTCTTCCCACTCTGTTTTCTGTGTCAGACATGTACTCTAAGTATAGGTTAATCTGTTGTAACACATTCTAGGAATTCATTTTGAAAGGAATGGGGTATTTTCACGATAAAGACTGAATGAATAGGTACTGAATATTATTTGGGACTTAGGCATTTGCTCTTGGGTAACTCATATTTTGTTGTTTGGAAGATACCATTTAAAAAAAATTTGGAAGATACCATTTTTTTAAAAAACTAATATTTATTGATCATTTACTGTGTTCCTGGTAACTTATTTTTAAATTTACTATGATTCTTCTGTAGTTAACTCACTGCCCTTAATTGGCTACAAAATTTTTTTGTTCCTCTTTCTCTCTGCTGCTGAAGCTTTCAGAGGCAGGTTCAAACGTCCACATGTTAACAGCATAAATGCTAGTGGTAGTTTTGATTTCTCACTGGGTTACCATTATACTTCTGTCCCCCAAAGTAGGTACATCAAGAAGTCCCAGAACAGTAACATATTAACTTCCCAGAGACATTACTCTCTTAATTGAATTCTTGTCCAGAGGCCCAGCAGAGAGCTAATTCTGAAAAGTAAAAAAATGAAACAAGAAAATAAAATTCATCAATCTAGTCTCAAAGCCTTTTTCCCCTCAATAACTAAGCTTATCTTCTTGGTCAAAAAAGGACTTCAGCTTCAGAAAGATGAAGGATAGTGTAAGTCTCTTCACAAAGGTTTGGAGCTTTGTATTACGTTTTCACTTAAGTGCAGCTATTCGGTGAAAGGATAGAGTTCTTAAAAAAATATAGTAATCCTCATAAATATTTTTGCTACATTGATTAGATATGCTGCATATCAAATGACATATAGTGAACCTAAAGTTATATAATTCACTTAACTTTTAGTAAATGCCTTTGTGCCGTGCATTTCATATTTGGTTTTAGCGAATTTAAAATAGGTGTGGTTCTAGTATACATTAAAAAAAATCATGAAATAATGGAACAAATGGTTGATTGTATATAAAAATTGAAATGCATTAAATTCATGATTTATTTTTAAGTTTACTTTTGAAGTTTACTTCAGGAAAACACTTAAATTGCTAAATAAACTTGGCCTCGATTGATTTCTTAAAGATTTTATTTATTGCATCAAGATTTTTTTTTTTTTAATTTTTTTTAAATTTTTATTTATTTATGATAGTCACAGAGACAGAGAGAGAGAGAGAGAGAGAGAGAGAGAGGCAGAGACACAGGCAGCGGGAGAAGCAGGCTCCATGCACCGGGAGCCCGATGTGGGATTCGATCTGGGGTCTCCAGGATCGCGCCCTGGGCCAAAGGCAGGCGCCAAACCGCTGCGTCACCCAGGGATCCCTGCATCAAGATTTTATTTATTCATGAGAGACGCAGTGAGAGAGGCAGAGACATAGGCAGAGGGAGAAGCAGGCTCCCTATGGGGAGCCTGATGCCGAACTCAGTCCTAGGAACTCAGGATCACGACTTGAGCCAAAGGCTGACGTTCAACCATTGAGCAACCCAAGTGCCCTGAGATTTTATTTATTTGAGACAGAGAGAGGGAAAGAAAGGGGCGGGGGGAGAGAATGAGCAGGTGGTGAGCAGCAGAGGGAGAGGGAGAAGCAGACTCCTCCCTGAGCAGGGAGCCCGATGCAGGCTCAATCCCACGACCCCTGGGATCATGACTTGAGCTGAAGGTAGATGTTTACCTCACTGAGCCACGCAGACACCCTCTATTTGCCTTGATTTAAAGCTTAGCTTAACTTAGTCTTCATGTAAAAAGTTATAAAATTCAAGTTTTTAAAAAATTTTAATAGTCCCTGAGATCTAACCTCTTTTTTTTTTTTTTCTTTTGGGAGGCAGAATAAGAATCTTAAGCAGGCCCCACACCCAGCATGGAGTCCACCATGGGGCTTGATCTCATGACCCTGATATCATGACCTCAGCCAAAATCAAGAGTTGGATGCTTAATTGACTGAACCACACAGGCACCCCTGAGTTCCAACTTCTTAATTAACTTTCCTATTTGAAGTCCAAACAGAAGGACATTAATGGATTCTCTAAATATTTTTGGTGTTACAGTCCTTACCCATTTTTAATCCTACCAAATAGAAAAAAAATACATACATTTGAGAATGGCCTCATTTGATACTTCTCCTGCAAGAGGTACACTGAACAAAGATATGCCTACCAGGTCTGCACTCTCAAAATAACCCATAAAAAGTCAAAACTTCATATCACTTTATGAGATAGACCTATATGGCCCCCACCAAAAACCAAACCTTATTGTTAAAATTGAGAATTTGAGGAATTTTAATAGCTTTTGACTTAGTTTTAGAGGACTAGTCATTGAAAATCAATTCTATAGTAGCACAGCTGCTTTTCTTATAGTCAATAAACCTCCAAAATTTCAGGAAAAATTTACACATAACCCAAAATTAAAGGCAAGTAACTTAAAGGCTCCAAATCCTGACCCTCACTTCATAACTATTTTTCACATTTATCTACTATTTTATAGAATGTGACCATCTTACATTTATCTTCCAAGCCAAAAATAAAGATCATGACAAAAGGAAAACAATATAGAATATTCCTTGTGTTAGAAATATTTATTAAGTAACTCAAATATGAATTCTGTAGCAAAGCAGAATCCTTTCTTCAGCCTCCCTTACAGAAGACCTGCTATTATTACGACAGTTAATGAAAAATTTAGACCAGCTCAATTAACATTCTCAGGACTATATCTATATACTGGTGACAAAAATTCTCTCTTTAACCTAACTTTAGTTATGCTTCCCTGAACTCTCTTCTCAACTGCACCTTAAATTTGTGGCTTCTGTGTTCATCTCTACATTGCCCAGCCCTAGCAAGAATTCTGCTAAATTGGTTTATTAAGAATCTCCCATTCTTGCTATTTGATCGCCATAAATGTCAGATCAGGTTCCTCATCCTGCACCATTCCCCAGGTTGATATCCGGCCTGCCTTTAGCATGGATCCTATAGGGTCAGTTTAGCCAGAATGCACTTCGCCCTGATGTGTCCTCTCAGTAAGCGACCATCCACTGATCCCCACCCTGCTCCCTACCTAACCATTTCCATTATTTTTGTTGTATTCACTTCAAAGATTATTAAGCACAATCTTTCTCTCCACTGAAAAACTCCATTGCAGTGGTCCCTATACCTATCACAATGGTCCTGAATAAAGTCTGTCTTACTGTTTTTAAATGAGAACGGATATTTTTTTTTTCTTTAACACTGGGTAAAGGAGAGGAATAGTAAATACTCAGCTATCACTAGGAGTTCAGATCCAAGGACCACTGGGGTCACTGAGATGAATAAATGTTAATCAGAAATCTTACCACAGGGGATCCCTGGGTGGCTCAGTGGTTTAGCGCCTGCCTTTGGCCCAGGGCGTGATTCTGGAGTCCCGGAATTGAGTCCCGCATCAGGCTCCCTGCATGGAGCCTGCTTCTCCCTCTGCCTGTATCTCTGCCTCTCTGCCTCTCTCTCTCTCTCTGTGTCTCTCATGAATAAATCAATAAAATCTTAAAAAAAAAAACAAAACAAATGACTTCCCCATTCTATAGTCAAGTTCCACGGCTATTTACTTAGGAATGAGAAATTATGAGAAAAAAATTCTAGGAATGGGGGAGAAAAATGAGGCAGAAGAGAGGCTCCTACTCTTTGAGTAGGGGAGCCAAATGAAAGCTGATGCTATGTTTAAAAGGAAAAAACTAGCTAGGCAGTTGGCCACAGGCAAAAATGGCAGCTTCAACTCCTTGCATGCCTGTGCACATACCTGAGTACTGAAATTGGAACTCATGCTTTATTTGATCCTTTGAGATCTGGTGCCTAAAGTACCCCTGCTATAACTGTTTGCTACAGTCAAGTACAACAACACTTCCTGGCATGATTACATGACTGCTAGACAGATGGATTTGAAAAACAGTAACATACTTGTTGCCTGCTGGGCAAACCACAATAACAACCTATCACAACATCTCATTTTCTTCTCTTTCTAATGAAATGTACCAACTGCACTGGAAGTGGAAGAGAAGACCAAGTGGAACCTTCTAACCTTGCCAGTACGTCAACAAACAAGGAATGACATAAGAAAGGATGTGAAAATACATTATAGGGAGCACATCCATTGGCTCCTTCTCAGTTTATAGGAACACAGAAAAGAGTCAAGTGTGATTATCTAGTAACTATGAGATTGGATAGTTTATCTGTATAAGCACTCCCAAACAGAGGCTAGTGTCTAGAGGGGACTGTTTTGTGATTAGCTTATTTCAAGGTCAGTTTAAAGGTGTGTATGCGTACATCTTAAAGAGTTGAAGGGGTAGACAAAGATAGTTTGCCATTAGTCATTATTATTTCAACTCTAGTGTCAAATCAAATGCAATAGGACTATGTAGATATTTAGAAGTCCACTGTGGAATGCTCACAGAGAGGCTGTGGCCACTGAGGGGCTCATTCTAGCATAGCAAGAGATCATTTAATATTTTCTCTGTCAATATGGCTCCTCATTAAATGGTGCTTAACAAGAACATGGCCAAGGCAGGTGTAAGTGGGAGAGAAGGAGTGTCTATCACTTGGAATGCATGGGATAACATAAATGTATCTGGAGCTATGTACAGATATCAGAAATGGGTGTCTGTGCTATTTAGAGAAAGATTATTTACATATAAGAATTTGATCTCTTAAAGTTAAAATCAGAAATAACCAGGAAACAAACTGACAGGTTAGAGACACATGATTTGGTGTGTATGAGAAGGCACAATTATGTGCTTGCAGTGGCAGGAGGGTGACAAGGAAAAGATCAAAGGAAAGATCTGAGCAAAATGGCCCTTAGCCATTTTATTTCATTTATTTTCAGCTTGAGCACAACTCTGCCAACTGAAAGGATAGGTGTGTTTCTGGATATTATAAAAGAGCACTTCAAGAACTGAAACCAGTACCATGACAAGAGGCACAAAGGGTGACTCCTTAACTTCTTTTTCTCATTACTATAGATTGAAATAAAGCTAGGATCCTACTGAGGTCACAGTGAATTCCAGGAGAGGTTAGGGTATGCATCCCCTACTTTCACCCAAGCAGCATCACTATGCTGCTCTTCCTTTCCTCTCTACCTCTCTCCTCCTGACCTACCAGCATGAAGAATCTTTATTTCCATTCAAAACATACATATCAAAAAATATCATATATCTGAGAATATAGGAAGGGATCTTGGCT
Source organism: Canis aureus (assembly GCF_053574225.1). Classification (NCBI taxonomy): domain Eukaryota; kingdom Metazoa; phylum Chordata; class Mammalia; order Carnivora; family Canidae; genus Canis; species Canis aureus. The sequence goes on along the minus strand of NC_135635.1, from coordinate 44,561,667 downwards.
GCTCTGACAGAGGTATCCTTGGATTTATGTCTGCCATAGTCAATCAGGAAATCATATTCATTTATTTATTTTTTATTTATTTATTTTTTTAATTTTTATTTATTTATGATAGTCACAGAGAGAGAGAGAGAGGCGCAGAGACACAGGCAGAGAGAGAAGCAGGCTCCATGCACCGGGAGCCCGATGTGGGATTCGATCCCGGGTCTCCAGGATCGCGCCCTGGGCCAAAGGCAGGCGCCAAACCGCTGCGCCACCCAGGGATCCCCATTTATTTATTTTTTAAAAGATTTTATTTATTTATTCATGAAAGACACACACACACACACACACACACACACACACACACACACACACAGAGTGGCAGAGACACAGGCAGAGGGAGAAGCAGGCTCCATGCACGGAGCCTGACATGGGACTCGATCCCAGGTCTCCAGGATCAGGTCCTGGGTTGAAGGCCGCGCTAAACCGCTGAGCCACCCGGGCTGCCGTAGGAAATCATATTTAAAAAGCAAATTCTTTCTGAAAATTTTATACACCATGAACAACAAATCCCACGGATTAACGATTTCTAAACATTACCTCTTTCACCTTTGGAGTCATCCAGGCTTTGGGTGGAAGAAAAAAAAAATTTGGGGAAAACAAAAATTAGGAAGATGGTTTTCTCTACTCATTTTCTTTGAGAATAAAACCTCCCATATAGTCACTGAATTAATCTCCTCCCTCTAAAAGTTAAAATTGCTTAGCAAAACACAAACTCTGATGGATATCACCATTTCAGTATTACTAGTAGGCTGATGCTAAGCAAAGCTTTATTATTTGAGGATAAAAATATTACTATGACAAAATAGGCTCATCATAAAAATACCAGAAATCCTACAAATTGTGACTGATGTTACTTACATAAGTTAACAGCTAGGGGGAATTCAGGATTAAGGAACCTGGGGCAGGCCAAGCCTTTTTGTGTATGTATGACTCAATTTTTGGAAGAAGGATCCATGTGCCCTGATTCCCTCTGATCTAAGACAGGGCTTATTAAGTATTGATTAATGATCAACTCTGAAGTCTATGGCAGAGTACAGCAGTCCCAAAAGAATGCAAGGAACAGAGTGGTCAGAAAGAACAACACAAGTGCTCTGACAGAGCTGACAGATGCTGAGGGAAAAATGGCAGAGTTCCTGGCAAGTAAAAAAATGCCAGCAGACCAAAGGAGAAAGCTCCAAGGATCCAGAAATGGGAGTCCATCTAGGCTGAAGCAGGTGAAGTTATGATATTCAACAGAGTAGGGAGGTTCCTAGTATAGCTGTAAAGTCACTTGATAGTGGGGGGAAAAGGTTATGTTTGTACAGAATCTTCACATTTCTTTTATCTACCAGGCTCTAGCCCCAGCTTTTAGTCATCATGAAAAAGTTACCAAACCTATGGACCCACATTCAAATTTTTAACAGTTTTAGTGAGGAAATACAAAAGACATAAACCATGTTTCCGATATAATCAGAATACCTAACACATTATGGGTGTTTAGAAAATAGGAAACAGAATGAAAAAGTGAAGTAGAAATTCCAACTCTAAAGATGAAGCAAAGTGGAAAAGCAACAAGAGAATACATCTTCGCTTCACCATGTTAACCTGCTGATGTCATTAGTGCTCTTCTTGGTCTCCTTCCAGAGAGTATACTTTCAGTGTCACTCACAGCAACTAACAGAAAGAATAGCTCTCTCCATGCTTTAAGCAATCTGCTCAAATACAATTTGAGGGGTTTCTTCATACTCTGTTGCTTTGTAGGCTTCAGCAGCTGAAACCTTATATATTGAGCTGTTAATGCTGATAAGAAATAGAAAGCCTTAGATCATCCACAGGAAGCAAAGTCTTTGCCATCTTCATCTAAGCAGTAAGGTCTCATTTGGTTTGGTGTACTTCTGTATTTGTCTATCTTATAACAATATTCACATTATTCCCAGATGTATCATTTCAAAGAATACTGCAAAGCCATTCTAAGCCTGACATTTGTGTCTCAGACTATCTTGTGAGTTCAGTGGTGTATGTTTTATGTACCCGACGGTTTTCAGATTTCCCTGGTTTCATTAACATGTCCATCTAAACGATCATATTTTTCTGTGCAGAAGAATAAAACATCAGGTTCATGTATTACTTAACAACCCCCTCCCTGCCCCCATACTGTATGGTTTCATTGGAAGGCATCAGGCTCCTCTGAGCTGGAAATCCTGCATCCCAGTGTCTCTTGGAGCAATTACAACTTGTACCTTCCAGGAAACCACATTTGTTTGCCTGGCTGCTTGCCTTATCTGCTTTCCTGTTAGTTACTTCACTCATGAAATTTTTTGCTAGTTAACTATGGAATTAAAGTAATGTAGATGGTCCTCTGTATCTTATGATCTTACTTAGAATCTTACTGACTTGAATATTTGGCAAAAGCTGCTGTGGCATCTCACACCTTACAGCACCACACTCCAAGCAGTCACAGTAGCCTCCATTCTTTAGTGCCAAGGAAGGCAATGTGGCTAGCTGTGGCCATAAACATAACTCATTCAAACATGGTAGCCATAAGCAGGCAGGGCCTTGGCTGGTAATCATGTTAATTACTGGGCATCTAGTTTCAAAGACCGGTGAAGAAAGGCTTTTTCACCCAGAGGCTGCCCTTACCAGAGTCCGATTTATATCACTGATGTTATCTGCTATAGAACATTTGCACTGTATTGGTAGCTCTGTGAGGAAGTGAAAAACTCTACAGCAATACTGTGGAGTAGTTAAGAACATTGGCTCTGGAAATTGGTTTAATTCCAGGCTCTGCAACATTCTCACTATGAGACCTAGGACAGTTACTTTGGGGACAGTGTATTTTACGGGGTTGTAATAGTCCTGTGTTTACTATATAGAAAACTCCTTCAAAAATTATTAACTATTATTTTCAAGAATCTATTTCATCATCTATAAAATGCATTCAAGTCCATGTAAAATATAAGTAATTCTTCATAGCTTTAGCTGACAATTTTTTAAAAAGATTTTATTTATTTATTCATGAGAGACAGAGAGAGAGTGGCAGAGACAAAGGCAGAGGGAGAAGCAGGCTCTATGCAGGGAGCCTGATGTGGGACTCGATCCAGGCATCCCAGGATCACGCCCCGAGCTGAAGGCAGACGCCCACCACTGAGCCACCCAGACGTCCCTGACATTCTTTAAAAAAAAAAAAAAAAAAGATTTTATTTATTTATTTGAGAGAGCAAGTGAGTGAGAGAAGATGAAGGGGAAGGGGCAGAGGGAGAAGGAGCAGCAGACCTCCTGCTGCGCAAGGAGCCTGACATGGGGCTCCATCTTGGGGTTCTGGGACCATGACCTGAGCCGAAGGAAGGTACCCAACTGACTGAACCACCTGAGTGCTCCTTTAGCTGACATTCTGACCCTGAGGACATTTTAACCCTATCATCTGTATTTAGCTCCGCCAACTACTGTGGACAGTGAGATAACAACATGGGAAATGTTGAGCAATAGGCCAGAGGTTGGTAAATTACAGTCCATGAACCAAATTTAACAGCACTGCCTGTTTTCTATAATCCATCATCTAAGAATGGTTTTTATGTTTTCAAAGGGTTGAAAAGAGAGAAAAGAATATTTGATAACATGTAGAAATTATATAAAAATCAAATTTCAGCACTCATAAATAAAGTTGTATTAGATCAGAGTCATGCTCATTTATTTACACATTGCTTTCACACTGCAGCAGCAGAGCTGAATAGTGATAACAGAGTGCAGAGTTCATAAAATATAAACTATTGACTGTATGAATCTTTATAAAAAAATCTGCCAATCCCCACAATGGATCAATTGCAGATGATAGGGTTAAGTGTAATATTAAGAAATTCTTATAATTTTCTCAAAGACTAGTTAAGAAATAAGTAATAATTACCATTAAAAAGTTCAATTCATAACTACAATGAGATTATTACCTTACTCCTGTCAGAATGGCTAAAATAAAAAACAGACACAAAAATTTTGGCGAGGATGTGGAGAAAAAGGAACCTTATGCACTGTTGGTGGGAATGCAAACTGGTACAGTCACTGTGAAAACAGATGGCGGTTCCTCAAAAAAATTAAAAATAGAACTACCCTATGATCTAGTAATTGCATTACTGGCTACTTATTAAGAATACAAAAACACTAATTCAAAGTGATACAGGCACCCCTATGTTTATTGCAGCATGATCTATAATAGCCAAACTATGGAGGCAGCTCAAGTGTCCATTGATAGATGAATGGATAAAGAAGATGCAGTCTACATATACAATGGAATATTATTCATCCATAAAAAAGAGTGAAATCTTGCCATTTGCAATGACATGGATGGAGCCAGAGTATTATGCTAAGTGAAATAAGTCAGAGAAAGGCAAACATCATATGATTTCACTCATATATGGAATTTAAGAAAGAAAACAAATGAGTAAAATAAAGGAAAGGTAAACCAAAAACCACACTATTAACTATAAAGAACATGCTGATGGTTACCAGAGGGGAGGTAGGTAGTAGGATGGAGAAAATAGAGGATGAAGATTAAAGAGAATACATTTTTCATGATTAAAAAAAAATGAAATGAAAGAAAAATCAATTCACAATGAATATTATTTGCATCAAGAGTAATATCGAGGGATCCCTGGGTGGCGCAGCGGTTTGGCGCCTGCCTTTGGCCTGGGGCGCGATCCTGGAGACCCGGGATCGAATTCCACGTCGGGCTCCCGGCGCATGGAGCCTGCTTCTTCCTCTGCCTGTGTCTCTCTGCCTCTCTCTCTCTCTGTGTGACTATCATAAATTAAAAAAAAAAAAAAAAAGGAGTAATATCGAAACAAAACAAAACAATGGTGAAATAGAAAAATGAATTTGGCAATAAGCATAGAAAGAAAATTCAGTTGCAGAAAGTTATAATTAGTAAAATCTGATATGGGCAAAACTCTGAATGATAAATAAAATCATTATACATTATATATGGAAAAGAACCGATACTAAAATGGTTCAGTAGAATAAGAATATTGAAAAAATTGGATGTTTTCAATTACACATATGGAAAATTCATAAAATTAAATGGAATTAACTTGGTTTAAGCTCCAGCAAATATTCAGTGAAAATTCCCTGACAGTGGGTCTATCTTGATTTAAATGTTTGTGAATACATCAAATATTTCTTTCGAGTCAAACATTCTCAAGGTTAAACAAAAATTAAACATTAATGGGATCAAAACAGCATCCTGTACTCATTTTCAGGACAGAACATAAAAGATGGGAGGGATTTTAGAGATCATGTAGGTCATCTACTCCCCTTCTCCTCACTCTACTTTCTAAATGAAAATTTCAAGACCTGAAGAGGTAACATGACCTGTAAATATGGGTAGGAGCTATGTTGCTCAGTTAGTGGCCATACATCACAGCTTGATGCTTCTCACCTTGAACAATTATAGAACATGCAGGCTTTATTAACTGCTTTTTATCTGAATAGTCCCTGTGGACAAGGTAACTTTCTGAATGGTAACTGGGCTTTCAGACTGTGTTCTCTATTTTCTTTTCTTTTTTTTTTTTTTTAAAGATTTTATTTATTCATGAGAGACACAGAAAGAGAGAGGCAGAGACACAGGCAGAGAGAGAAGCAGGCTCCATGTAGGGAGCCCAGTGTGGGACTCGATCCTGGGACTCCAGGATCATGCCCTGGGCCAAAGGCAGACGCCAAACTGCTGAGCCACCTAGGGATCCCCCGTTCTCTATTTTCTGAACCAAAGAAGATTAGAAACAATCTGGGACATTTCTTAGAAGAATTAATGTTTCTTGATACTGAATATATTTCTGCTTCACTAACTCTTCCACCACTGCATCCATTCTGGCTTTCAGCATTACTCTCTAGGACAAAATAAGAAATGAATCTTAATTGGCCTTCTTGTTTCCAGTATTCCTTTTATGTCCATCCTGTACAGACTGCAAAGGCACACTAAGGTCTTCATGATCTACCTGCTGACTGCATCAGCCTCATGGCTTGTCATCCCCCTATCCTGACACGTGGGGTATTTTAATATAAGCCCATGAATTCTAGGACACACCTCTTTTCAAAAAGGAGAGCCTAAAATACTCTGCTCCATTAAATGTGGGATGGTCTTAGTGACCTGCTTCTAAGGAACAGAATATGGTAAGAGTGATGGTATGTAACTTTTGATTCTAGGTCACAGAAACCATTTGTGGCTTCATCCTTATTCTCTTCTCCTGAATCATTTATTTGGGGTGAAGTTAGCCACCTTGTGGGGGAGAAATCCATTTGGCGAGGAACCGAAGGTTCTTGCCAAGAACCAGCATGAACTGTGGATGAGCCATCTTAAAACTGGATGCTCCAGGGCAGCCCCGGTGGTGCAGCGGTTTAGCGCCGCCTGCAGCCCAGGGTGTGATCCTGGAAACCTGGGATCAAGTCCCAAGTCAGGCTCCTGCATGGAGCCTGCTTCTCCCTTCTCCTGTGTCTCTGCCTCTCTCTCTATGTCTATCATAAATAAGTAAATCTTAAAAAAAAATCTTTAAAACTGGATGCTCCATTCCTATCCCAGTCAAGTTTTTGGATAACTGCAGTCCCAACTGACATCTTGACTGTAACCCCACGAGACATTCTAAGTAAGGACTATGCTGTTCAGAGGTTCTGGAATTCCTGACCCACAGAAACCACTGAGACAATAAAGGCTTACTGTTTTCTTTATGCTGCCAAGTTCGGGTTAATATGTTATGTAGAAATAATATACACCTTGAGCACTATCCATCGTAAACTAAGAGCATACTGAATTTGTTATGCTGTTTATGCTTCTATGACATTGTCTAAAATCATATCTGCTGGGGAAATGCCAACTGCTCCTTTAAGAGGCAGCTCAAGTGTCACCTTCTCTGTGAAAATTTGAGTCTCTTGTGGAGGCCTGGGCGGGCTTTCCTATTGTACCTTGTATAATTCTTTTCTGAGAAAATGTAGTTTAGTATTTGGTTGTCTAGTCTTGAAACATATATTTTAATCCATATACCTAAAGCAGTATATGGATTGGGAGTAGACTCCCAATAAATATTTTAGAGCTAGTTTTCTCATTTCAGTCAGTTTTAAATAAAATGATAAAAATCTCAAACTACACTTACAGAATTATTCTATGTGAAGTTAGGACTCAGATGTCAATGATAAAGGATTGTGGAGAATGGGGCTTTCAGTTTGTTAAAACACAAAGTGAGGAAATCAACATCCTGGTTCAATTTCTGGAAGATAAAACAATATGAATGCTAGATTTTAAAGAGTGACCCACCAACAAAATGACTATGAAAATCTAAACATTTAAGGTATTTTCATTTAATACCCAAAATGCCAAAAGCAAAATTTGAATTATTTTATATTGACATGAAAAGGGACCCAGACAGTCCAAGTGCTTTCTAGTTTTGCCAAATCCCTTCTCATGCAAAAAGTCTGTGATTCTACTCTTAAAACTGAGGAAGAAAGAGTAGTATATGTTCAATGTTGACTATTCTTTCAATGAAAAGAAATGAAGTCTTGCTAACAAGTGGTTTGCCTTAAAATCTGAATTTTCACCAAAAAGAACCAGTCATCTGTTTTGAATATTTTAAAGACTAACCCCCATTTTGTGCTCTGCTTTGATCTCCCAGGATAATAGGAAGACAGTGATACAGTCCAGCTACACCTCAATCAAGTGTGCTCATTTAATTTATCCCAGAAATGCTGACTGCCAGATCCGGCTGGAACTTTAGCCTCATCATCCTCACATCAGGAAGAAGAAGACACATCAATGGAGAATAACTCTTTTGTTTTGGTTGATGATGCATTTTTGTATCCAAGAAAATATTCCTTTAACCCAAAACAGATAGTAATATTAAAGACAGGGAGAATGTATAGAAAATAACAAATTAGTGAGAAGCTGAGGACAAGTTAATGAAAGGAATACTTTAGAACCCTATTGTAACAAGGTTGTCTAATAGTTCAGATAAAATGTGATTCAAATCATATCCTCCAGGGATGCCTGGGTGGCTCAGCAGGTTGAGCTGATCCTGGAGTTGCAGGATCGAGTCACACATCGGGCTCCTGCCTGAAGCCTGCTTCTCCTCCCTCTCTGCCTGTGTCTCTGCCTCTCTCTGTGTCTCTCATGAATAAATAAATAAAATCTTAAAAAAACAACAACAAATCATATTTTCCAAAACATAACTCTATAAAATAAAAACGTGATATAATAGGCAACTGCTAGGCCGGTCTTCCAAAATGATTAAAAAGGGGTCCTATCATATGTTCGCTGGTAGGTGTGGGTGGTGAACTTAATGATGTTATTCTAGAAGGTACCTAGATATTGACTGGAGCTAAAATCAAGCTGAGAAACTGATACACATGAATGGTGTCAGATTATAGGATAAATAACTTATTAAGATGAAATTAAAACATTAAAAATATCTATTTAAAATACATAAAACCTTAAATAAAATATAAGCAACTTTCTGGGATGCCTGGCTGGCTCAGTCAGTAGAGCATGCAACTCTTGATTTTGGGGTTGTGAGTTCAAGCCTGACGCGTACCACTGTGCAAGGTGTATACCCTACCTTAAAAAAGAAAAAAAAAAAAAAAAACCATGTAACTTTCCTTTAGGGTAAAAACTCACCAGCTTTTTCATTCAATAAATATATATTGAACACTGCAGGGTCCTCATGTTTTCAGATGACGTGAAAATTATGTAAGATGTGAAGAATTTTATTTTACACAAAGTGCAAGGATATTTTAAAGATTTATTTATTTGAGAGAGACAGTGTGTGTGCACTAGCAGGGGGTGGGGCAGAGGAAGAGGGAGGACCCTGGAGCAGACTTCCTGCTGAATGGAGTGCCCTACATGAGGCTTGAACCCAGGACCCTGAGGATCATAACTTGAGCAGAAATCAAGAGCTGGATGCTTAACTGAGCCTAAACTGCAAGGATATTTTTATTGCCCAGGATAAATGAATGTCTCAATCACAAATTATATCCCAAAGAGGAAAAAGATAGCTTTTCCTCATTAGTCAAATGGTCATAATCATTAAGAACCAATGGATCTGAGAGCATATATTCCACAGACATTTAAAACACTGTAATTTTGAATCAGAGAAATAAATCATATGAGTCACAAGATAATGTCACCTTAAATTATTTAGCAAAAACTACAAAAATGTAGGATGTATACCTGTGGAACACTATAACCATGTATTCAGAAAACATAAGAGAAAAGTCTCTCTCGCAAAATACTTACAACTTTCTCATGTAGTCTAAGAGGTCTCTATGTCTGTTAATAAGCCCATGTAATCATTATGCCTGTCCAGAATTACTTTAGAAGCACAGTGCAAGGTGGTAGCTTCTACTTCTTACTATTGCCTGAAAATCATTCTCAGGTCAGAAAATTCCAGAAGAAGAAATCACCTGCCATCATGGGGTGCTTCTGAAAGGTAATTAGGTCTGATTTAATGTGTGTGGCTAATTTCCCATGACTTGAGGCCTTGGAGAGGTACCGATATAGTTGCTCAGGAATACTGGTAAACTTGAACAATTCAATTAGAGATTCAGGAAAGAAGATTAATTTCTATTGCTGCGGGAAAAATTAATTACTAGGATTGTGGGTTCCTTGTGCAATTAATGTTAGGAGAGAGGAGAAATCTGTAAAATAAACCATAGCATCAATGATCTCATAAATATTCTGGGGTTGTATCACAACCACTAAAACTGTCATTGCCACTATCATTTATTGAGCACTTCCTGTGTGCCAGGCAAAGGGCTAAGTGCACTAAATATCTTACATATTTAATCTGCACAATAGCCTTTGTTGCAGGTTTTATTATTGCCGTTTAACAAATGAGGAACCTGATGCTGAGAAAAGAGGTTAAGTGATTTGTGGGAGAGTATATAGCTACTAAGCAACATTCAAATTGGGTCTAAAGACAAATCATGCTATTTACCATCAAGCTAAAAGGCTGTAAAAATAATATAACTGCCTCATAAAGGACACAAAAGAAAAAATATTTTGGCAGTTTCATAGATGGGAGGTTACTACATTTTTAAGAAAGTAGAAACCTGTAAGTGCACAACTGTGCATGTATCACAATTATGACAAGAACACACATCAGAAAGACAGTAACAGTGGACTGTGAGACAACGAATATTAACTGAGGTTGTATCAGGGTGGTGGGATTATGGCTAATTCTTTTCCTTTTTTCTTTTTCCTTTTCTATTTTCCAAGTTAAGTGGTTAGTGTTGACTACAAATTCTCCTTTTCTCAATCCCCTTTCCTATAGCCCACCTGGCTTGTCCACTGGCCTCTTCAGGACTTGGGGCTCTACTCTTCACTCCTCTGCAACACGCTGCAGCCCCCACACCTCAGGGCCAGGGTAGCTGGGGGAGCAGCAGAGTGGACAGTAGGTGTGGGAAAGTTGGTGGTCCAGCTGCTACCCCCCATTAAAATACAAAAAAAAAAAAAAAAATCAGCATCTAAAGTGAAATAATCATAAAGTGAAAATATATGCTCAAACAGCCCCCAAGATCCCCACAGGGGTAAGCAGCATCAGGTGGGAGGCAGGTGAGGCTGGCTGGGCCACCGCCCCTCCCTACCACCCAACCCAGGGGCTCCAGGACTGTGAGTGCCAACAGCCCAGGCAGCCCCTGGCTCAGAAAACAGTGACTTGGGCCCTGGCAGGAGGGGAGGGGATCCGAGAAGGTAGGGTGGTCAGGACACCAGTATAGGGCTTGGTCTGGCCAGCCATGCTTGGCAAAGGGACACATGATGACATGTGCATGCGAATGCACACACCCTGGAAGCATCTGCCTTGCCTCGGTCCCTTCCTTTGATCACCACTTCCTCAGGAGGCTCACCAGACGTGGGACAGGGCAGGGATACAAAAGCCTTTGGAGAGTGGCTTCCTCCTTCAAGGCCAGCCTCCCTGGATGGGGACCATTATTGCTTTAAAGGAATAGGGAAGGGACAAGAGCTTCAGCCCAGGTTAGGATCCTGAAGGATAAGGGCTGACCCTCTTCACTCTGCTGGGAACACCAGCTGGGGCCTGGACCTCGGAAAGCTGCCGAGGTTTCTGTTCCTTTCTCCAGGTTCTGTTCCTTTCTCCAGACAACAGAGGTCCTGGAGGTAGGGTGAGGCCCTCCCCTGCCCCCTAAGTTGGTCCTGGGGCCCAATCTTCCTCAGCCAAGTGGCCTGAAGGTAGGGTGGGAAGGCAGTCTCTGACCCTCTTGCCTCCCAGCTGGGGTCCAAACCCAGTCCCAAGACAGAAAAATATTTTGATGAATTAAAAAGTGCCCAAGGAGGGAATGGGCTCAAAGGAGCAGGCAGCAGGTGATGTCAAAGGGTGCTCTGGTCTTTGATAAAGGCAGCCATTTGGCCCTGGCCCTCATCCTTTTCTGAGTCAGATGGGCACTCTTCTTGTCAGGCTTTGGGGGGCAGCCACTTACAGGAGATGGCAGGAGGGGAGGGGATCCGAGAAGGTAGGGTGGTCCATGGTGTACACCTTCACCCCCCGGAAGCTGAAGCCTGACTACAGCTGCAGGACCAGGAAAACAGTAACAAAGACTAGCATGATGAAGGTGTAGCTGAGGCTGGCCACCACCTTGGGCAGGTCTTATATAAAAGCTCAGATATGCATCAAGACACCAAGGTTTCACATAAAGGAAGTCCTTGCATAGTTACTTATGCACTGTGTGTGCATTCTGACAGGTAGAGAGGAGAGAGTGTACACACACACACACACACACACACCTGGGAGATACAGTGAGGCCTACTCCTTTCCTGCTTCTGGAATGGAAAATGGAACTGGGTATGGCTTTATCTTCATGGTAATCCAGTTCTAGAGGACTCTGTCCAGGTTTTAAGAAAAAAAGTAGTGAAAAGGGGTTTGAGATATTTCTAGGCTAGTGACCCGTTACCAGAGAAATCCTAGTTGGGAATAAGATAAGTAAATTCACCTGGAGTTGTGGCTCCTGGTGGCCTAAATGTTCTAGTGGGCTATTAGAAGAAGGGCAGAGGCAGTCATCTTGAAGGAATCCCAACACTTACAACACCTCTACAGCGCAAAAAATGTTTTTCTAAAAAAAAGTGGAACCCTTGGGTGCTTGCTTCCAATATGACCAAGAAAAGAAGGAATAATTACCATGAAGAAAAGGGCTGCCAACCATGTGCAGCTTATTCATTGCACCAACTGTGCCTGATGTGAGCTCTAGCAGTAGGCCATTAAGACGTTCATTGTTTGAAACACAGTAGAGGATGCAGCCATCAGGACATTTCTGAAGCAGGGGTCTTTGACACCTTTATGCTTCTCAAGCTGTAAACGAAACTTCTCAAGCTGTTATTGCAGGAATTATGCTATTCACAGCAAGGCAGTCAGGAATGGTATTCGTGAAGCCCAGAAGGACCAAACACCCTTATCCTGATTTAGACTTGCAGGTGCTGCCCTATCACCTTTGCCAAAGCCAATGTATGGAGCTAAATTTTTAAGTCTGATGAAAAGCTATCCTCTGGGGGGATAAATGGAAATTATACTTTAAAAGAAAAGGAAAGAAAAAGAAAAAAGTTGGAGATAAAATCTGGTTCAATCACAGACGTTCTAAATTATGAAAGGATAAAGAAAGGTAAGTTGAATTTGGAAGTATAAAGGTAGGGACGCCTGGGTGGCTCAGTGGTTGAGCATCTGCCTTTGGCCCAGGGCATGATCCTGGAGTTCCGGGATCGAGTCCCACATCAGGCTCCCTGTATGGAGTCTGCTTCTCCCTCTGCCTCTTTCTCTGTGTCTCTCATGAATAAATAAATAAAATCTTAAAAAAAAAAAAAAGAAGAAGTACAAAGGTAGACAAAACATGGTGAAAAAAATCGAGGCATGATTATCATTAGGAAATAGAAGCAGTATTCTATTTCTGTGATCATGTTTATAGAGCATTCAAATCTCACCAGCATGTACTACTTTATCTTACTCTATCAACTATTATAGTCCACAAAACATATAGTTGTAGTTTGAATTTGGCAAAAAACTGCAGCCTAGAGCAAAGGTTCTAGAATTCTGAGAATATCTGCAAATTATCACAAAGCATGTGGGCTTCAGAAAATGTTGATTTTTTGGAAGAGTGACTAATCCAGAAATATTGAAAGATGGTGTTAAACAGAGATTTGGTGTCAAACAACTATATCCCGCTCCCATCAGGATTCCCTTGATGTATTAAAAGGAACATTGAACATGTTCTAAAAACTAAAAACAAGGACTACTTGTGTATACTTCAAGTGCCACGCAAAAGCTGTAGAGGAGGGTGTGCTAGTTGTGTGCAGGTCACCAAATACCTATTGTTTGTATAGCAAATTATGAATTTACAAACAACTTTCACAGTCATACTGCCTTAAGAGAAATACAATAGTTATCATCACACTCATTTTAGAGATGAATAAACTGAGGTTCTAAGAGGTTTATGAATTACTTAAAGTCTTTGACCTTCATTCAATACTTTTTAAATTACATCAAACAGCTGTCTCCATTTTTCTTGGATAGTTCATATGAAACAGAAAAACAGACATATTTGAACTTTGAGGAATTTAATATCTTAGTGCATTAGGGCCAGAAAAATGATAGTTGATTCTAATTCTGAGTCTGTCAGAGAAAAACAACTTTGGCAGTTGAAAGGTTGTGCTAAAAGCTAAAAGTTCTGTTCGAGTCATGTAAACAGATCAACATTGTCCTGCAGTTATTCTGGAAAGCCCAAAAGACATCAAGAAGGAATGATGTGCATGAGAGCTTTGTTCATAGAGGAATAATTATTTTTGTAACCAATACCTTTTCTGTCTCTTCCTTGCTGTGAGATAAGGCTGAATAGATACAGATAACTGGCACCTTTCTTAGTTGAATGAGATTCAGGATCTGGTGAAGCTGGTGAGAATGCTGATGAACAATGCTTGTTTCTGTGCTCTGTTTATCAAGGACTGTTAGCAGTTTGGGGGAAAGAGGAAAACAGAAAGTAGAAAAGGATATCATCCACTGTTGCAGGAAAATATTACTGTCCCCCCAGGAGATGTAGCAAACTCACATACCAAAAAGTACTCTCACTTCCAACTATTAAACACAATCCAGCACAAGTGTCTTAACAACATTACACATGTACCCTTTATATAACAGAAATACAAATTTGAAAGAAATAATTCCTGGTAGAAAAGAATCCTAACTTTCTTCTAGTCTAAGCAGCAAAGTGCTATTCCAAAGTTAAAAAGATTAACAACCAATTGAACAGAAAGAAAAGAGAAAAAAAAGTTTCTTAGGTTTTAAAGATTCAGATAAAAGCTTCTTGAGGTCCCAAGCCATTCTGATATTTTCCCTGGTTATGAGTTAGTGAAGTATATATATCATCATCTCTTCTCAAGACATAGTATTTCAGCAGAGAGCCGGTAAAGAAAACCAGAAGGGACTACTTCACTGTTTACTTTATTTCTCTTTAAAATGTCAAGACCAATCTAAGAGGGAAGTTCATAGCAATAAATGCCTACCTCAAAAAACAAGAAAAGTCTCAAATAAACAATGTAACTTTACACCTCAAGGAACTAGAAAAAGGAAAAATGAAGTCCAAAGGAAGTAGTACGAGGAAACACCAAAGATTAGAGCAGAAATAAATGAAACAGAAAAAAGACAATAGAAAAAAAAAATCAGTGAAACTAAGCTGGTTTTTTGAAAAGATAAACAAAATTGACAAACAATAGCTAGACTCCCCAAGAAAGAAAGGAGAGAGGATTCAAATAAATAAAATCAGAAATAAAAGAGATGTTACAACTGATACCAGAGAAATACCAAGATCATGAGATTACTGGGCATAATTATATGCCAAAAAATTGGACAACCCAGAAGAAAAGTATGAATTCCTATAAACATACAACCTACCAAGTTTGAATCATGAAGAAATAGAAAATCTAAATGGACTAATTCTGAGTAAGGAGATTGAATCAGTAATCAAAACCCTCCCCAAACAGAAAAGCCCAGAACCAGATGGTTTCACTGGTGAATTCTATCAAACATTTAAAGAATTAACAGCTGGGCAGCCTGGGTGGCTCAGGGGTTTAGCGCTGCCTTCAGCCCAGGGCCTGGTCCTGAAGACCTGGGATGAAGTCCCACTTTGGGCTCCCTGCATGGAGCGTGCTTCTCTCTCTGCCTGTGTCTCTGCCTCTCTCTCTCTCTCTCTCTGTTTCTCATGAATAAATGGATAGGGTCTTTAAAAATAAATAAAGAATTAACAGCAATTCTTCTCCCACTTTTTAAAAACAAATAGAAGAGGGAGAACTCTTCCAAGCTCATTTTATGATACCAAAATCAGAAAAAAAAAAAAAAAAAGCCAAAGGAAAAGAATAATTACAGGCCAATATCCCTGATGAATACAGACACAAAAATACTCAAGAATATACGAGCAAACTGAATTCAACAATACATAAAAGGATCATACCTCTGATTGGGATTCATTCCAATGATGGAAGGATGATTCAACATTTGCAAAATTAGTCAACACAATACATCACACTAACAAAATGAAGGATAAAAATCATATGATCATCTCAATAGAGGCATAAAAAGCATTTGACAAAACTAAACATCCCCATGTATGATATAAACTCTCAACCAAGGAGGCAGAGAGGGACCATACCTCAACATAATAAAGGCTACAGTTAACATATTTCAATAACAAAAAACTGGGAGTGCTTCCTCTCAGATTAGGACAAAACAAGAATGTCTATTTTTACATTTTTCCAGCATAGTATTGGAAGTCCTAGCCAGAGCAATTAAGCAAGAAAAAGACCAAAAAAAAAAAAAAAAAAGGCTTAAAAGCCATCCACATCAGAAAGGAAGATATAAAACTGACACTGTTTGCAGATGACATAATATTATATAGAGAGAACCTTAAACACTATAATAAAAACTGTTAACAACTAATAAATGAATTCTATAAAGTTGTAGGATACAAAGTCAATACACGAAAACTTTGTGTTTCTACACACACAATAATAAAATATCAGAAAGAGAAATTAAGGAAACAATTCTGTTAACAATAACATCAAAAAGAGTAACATACCTAGGAATAAATTTAACCAAGGAGGTAAAAGACCTGTATATTGAATTTATAGTAAAACATTAACCAAAGAAGACACAAATAAATGGAAAGATATTCCAAGCTCATGGATTGGAAGAAATGACATTGTTAAAATGTCCATACTACACAAAGCAATCCAATCTAGGATTCAGTATAATCCTTATCAAATTTCCAATGACATTTTTCACAAAAAGAAATAATCATAAAATATATAATGGAACCATGAATAGTCAAAAAAATAATCCTGAGATAAACTAAAGCTGGAGAAAGTCAATATTCAAGAAGTATTTACTGAAGGCCTATTATTTGCCAGACAACATTTAAGTGTCCTCTACTGTCACTCTATATTGCTCCTTGTTGATTTAAGACTAATAAAATATTTTCAAGACAAAAGGCATTCTTAGAAATAAAGATATTTCATAAAGACAAGAAGAACAGGTTAATAAGAGTACAAAACAATCATAAATGGGTATACAAATAATAACAGCTTCCAAATGCATGAAGCAACAATTGAAGAATTCAAAGAATGAATTAAAAAATTCCAAGGGATCCCTGGGTGGCACAGTGGTTTAGCGCCTGCCTTTGGCCCAGGGCGCGATCCTGGAGACCCAGGATCGAATCCCACGTCGGGCTCCCGGTGCATGGAGCCTGCTTCTCCCTCTGCCTATGTCTCTGCCTCTCTCTCTCTCTCTCTCTCTCTCTGTGTGACTATCATAAATAAATAAAAATTTAAAAAAATTCCAATCATACTCAAAGATTTTAATAATTCTTTCTCAGCAACTAATAGACTGGGCTTCCCCACCCTGTAAGTTTTTTAGTAAAGTCATGGAATATCTGAACAAGTACCTATACCTAACTGATATTTATAGAACACTGTATGTAATAACTAAAGAATACCATTCCTTTCAAGAGTACATAGTGGACTCACCACTTTTGGGTTCACCAAAGTGGGCCATATTCTGGACCATAAAACAGAAGTCTCAGAAAATGTAAAATATTAAAATAATACAAAGTATACTCTCTGATCACAATGGGATTAACATAGAAATCAATAACAATACAACAACAAAAAAAACCCTCCCAAATTTAAAACTAGATACTTTTGCAAATCTACAGGAAAAAAAGAAGATATTTTAAAATAATAATAATTAGGATAGGGGCGGCTGGGTGGCTCAGTCGCTTAAGAGTGCCTTTAGCTTGTATCATGATCCCAGAGTTCTGGGATATCAAGCCCCATGTCGGATTCCTTGCTCAGTAGAGAGCCTGCTTCTCCCTTTCCCTCTGCTGCTCCCCAGCTTGTGCTTTCTCTCTGTCAAATAAATAAATAAAATCTTTTTTTTTAAAACTACTAGGATAAGTGATGTTAGCAAAGTTGTAAGATATTTCAATAAAAAAAGTCACCTGTATTTTATATATTAGCAAACAATTGAAATTAAACATCATAGATAAAAAGTTACCGATCTAATTAAATGGAGAAATATACCGTGTTCATGATTTGAAAGACTTAAAGTTAAGATGTCAACTGTTCCCAAATTGATTTACAGAATCAATACAACCTCAATACCCCTCCTGCAGGATTTGTCATAGAAACTGACAAATTGAAATTTATATGAAAATACAAACAACCTGAAATAACTAAAACACCTTTAAAAAGATTAACAATTGGGGGATCCCTGGGTGGTGCAGCGGTTTAGCGCCTGCCTTTGGCCCAGGGCGCGATCCTGGAGACCCGGGATCAAATCCCACGTCAGGCTCCCGGTGCATGGAGCCTGCTTCTCTCTCTGCCTGTGTCTCTGCCTCTCTCTCTCTGTGTGACTATCATAAATAAATAAAAAAAATTAAAAAAAAATTAACAATTGGAAAGAGACTATCTGACTTTAACACGTTATAAAACTATAATGGTTAAGACAGTGTGGTAATATAGATCAAATTAAATGATGAAAGAAAATAGAAGGCACAAACATAGATACATATTTATATCTTTTTTTTTTTTTTTTTTTTTTTTTTACAAAGGTGCACAGAAATCCATGGAGACAGGACGGTATTTAAGAACAACTGGATATACATTCGGGAAAAAAAGAACCTTGACTCCTACCTTAATATACACCAAAATTAATTTGAGATGGGTTATAGAAATAAACATGGAAACAAAACAATAGTGTCTGGAAAAAGGAAAAAAACAGGGGGAAATATTTTAGCTCTTACATGTTATGCAAAAGTTTCTTAAAACCCAGAAAGCAATAACCATTAAAAACTTCAACAGATTAAAGACTTCTGATAATGAAAAGGCACCACTGAAAAACTGAATACACAAGCCACAGACTAGGAGAAAATATTTGCAAAATATTTTTCTCAAAAAGGACTGGTATCTAAGCCATATAAAGAATGCCTATAACTTAATATTAAGATAAAATCCAATTAAAAATACACATCGGAGCAGATGCTTCAGAAAGGACTACATACAGCCACTCAACACACAGTGATGACAAAGTGTTCATCACTAATCAGTAGCAGAATTAAAATGAAAACCACAATGAAATACCTCTACACAGCCATAAAAATGGTCAAAATTAAAAATATGGAAAGTATCAAATGTTAGAAAGATATGAAGCAACCAGAACTCCTATTTGTTGCTGATGGGAGCATTAAATGATATAACCACTTTGAAAAAGTAGCAGTTTCTTATAAAACTCAATACATAACTATGATGTAACTAAGGCAAGTCTATTTGTAGGTAGTTACCCCAAAAAATAAAAGCATATGTCCGCCAAAAGACATGTGTAAGAATGTTCATAGTAGCTTTATCCATAATTGTCCCAAACTGAAAACAGGCCAGATTATTCAAGAGATCCAAATAAACTGTGATCAGTCATCACACAATGGGATACTACTCAGCAATAAAAATGAATGAGTTTAATTCCAGTATAGTTAACATACAGTGTTATAATAGTTTTAGGTGTACAATATAGTGATTCAACAATTCTATGCATTACTCACTGCTCATCATAAGTGTGTACTCTTAATCTCCTTTTATTTCACCCATCCCCTACCCATCTCCTCTCATAATCATCAGAGTGTTTTCTGTAGTTCAGAGTCTGTTTTTTGGTTTCTCTCTTTTTCTTTATTCATTTTTTGTTTCTTAAATTTATACATATTAGTGAAATTATATGGTATCTGTCTTTCTCTGACTGGCTTTTTAAGCTTAGCCTTATACTCTCTAGTTTCATCCATGTTGCTGCAAATGACAAGATTTCATTCTTTTTTATGGCTGAATAATATTCTGTCACACACACATATCTTCTGTATCCATTCATCTTTTGATGGACACTTGGGTTGCTTCCATAATTTAGCCATGGTAAATAATGCTGCAATAAACAGAAGGACACATATATCCCTTCAAATTAGTGTTTCTGTATTCTTTGGCTAAATACCTAGTAGTATGATTACTGGATCATAGGGCAGTTATATATATTTTTTCCATGCCCAGCATTGAGCGTAAGGTGGGGCTTGAACTCATGACCCTGATATTAAGACCTAGCTGAGATCAAGAATCAGATGCTCAACTGACTGAGCCACTCAGGAGCCCCTGGTGGTTCTGTTTTTAGTTTTTGAGAAATCTCCAATACTGTCTTCCACATTGGCTGCACAAGTTTGCATTCCCACCAAGAGAGCATCAGGTTTCCTTTTTTCCCCATATTCTCATCAACACTTGTTATTTTCTGACCTTTTGATTTTAGTCATCCTGGCAGGTGTGAGGTGATATCTCACTGTGGTTTTGATTTGCATTTTCCTCATAATGAGAGATGTTGAATATCTTTTCATGTGTCTGTGGGCTATCTGGATGTCTTCTTTGGAGAAATATCTATTCATGTCTTCTGCCATCTTTTAATTGGATTATTTGTTTTTTTGGTGTTGAGTTAGGTCTAAGTTCTTTACATATTTTGGATATGTAACACTTTATCAGATATGTCATTTGCAAATATCTTCTTCTTCTATTCAGTAGGTTGTATCTTAGTTTTGTTGGCTGTTTCCTTTGCTGTGCAGAAACTTTTTTTTTTTTTTTTTTTTTTTTTATTTATTTATGATAGTCACAGAGAGAGAGGCAGAGACACAGGCAGAGGGAGAAGTAGGCTCCATGCACCGGGAGCCCGACGTGGGATTTGATCCCGGGTCTCTAGGATCGTGCCCTGGGACAAAGGCAGGCGCTAAACCACTGCGCCACCCAGGGATCCCACCACTGCGCCACCCAGGGATCCCACCACTGCGCCACCCAGGGATCCCTGTGCAGAAACTTTTAATTTTGATGTAGTCCCAATAGTTATTTTTGCTTTTGTTTCCTTTGCTTCAGGAGACATATCTAGAAAGATGTTGGTACAGCTGATGTCAGAGAAATTACTGCCTGTGCTCTCTTAGTGGATTTTTATGGTTTTGGGTCTCACATTTAGGTCTTTAATCAAAAAAAAAAAAAAAAAAAGAATGAATTTTAAATGTAAAAGTAGTTTTACACAAGAGTACAGACTATACGATTCCATTTATATGGGGTTCTAGAACAGAAAACTAATTTATGTCAAACAAACAAAAACATTAACTGTGTCTGTAGGTGTAAGAGTAGGTACAGACTGGGAAAAGGCAAGAGAAAATTTTCTTGGGAGATGTTAATGTTCTGTATCAGGAGTGGGCAAACTTCAATGGGCAAAAGCTGCCATCGTTTTTTGTATGCCTACCGGCGAAGAATAGTTTTTGCATTTTCTAATGGTTGGAAAAAACTATTTTATGATATATGAAAATTCTTCTTTTTTTTTAAAGATTTTATTTTTTATTTATTCATGAGAGACACAGAACGAGAGAGAGAGGCAGAGACACAGGCAGAGGGAGAAGCAGGCCCCATGCAGGGAGCCCGATATGGGACTCAATCCCGGGTGTCCAGGATCACACCCCGGGCTGCAGGCGGCACTAAACCGCTGTGCCACCGGGGCTGCCCGATATATGAAATTCTATGAAATAAATCTCAGTAGCTATAAATAAAGCTTTACTGGAACAGAGCCATTCTTAATAATCACTTATTGTCCACTGATGCTTTCTCACTCCAGTGACAGACTAGGACCCTACAACATCAGAACTAGATGTAGTTGCTACAGAGACCTTAATATTTACTATGTGACTTTTTTTTTTAAGTAGGCTCCATTACCAGTGTGGAGTCCAATGCAGGGCTCAAACTTACAACTATGAGATCAAGACCTGAACCAAGATCAGGAGTCAGATACTCAACAACTGAGCCACCCAGGTACCCATCCTATGTGATTCTTAAAAAAAAAGTTTGCCTACTCCTTCTTTATTCAATAGGGGTTTAGGTTACATAAGAATGCATATATATTTGTAAAAAATCATAGAATAGTATAACTTAAGACTTGAGCATTTCAATTAAAAAAAATCCGTAAACTTATTTTGGACTTTATTATTTATTTATTTATTTCTTAAGATTTTATTTATTTATTCATGAGAATACACAGAGAGGAGACAGAGAGAGGCAGAGACACAGGCAGAGGGAGAAGCAGGCTCCATACAGGGAGCCCAACATGGGACTCGATCCCGGGTCTCCAGGATTAGGCCCTGGGCTGAAGGCAGCGCTAAACCGCTAAGCCACCCGAGCTGCCCTATTTTGGACTTTAATTAATACTCAGGGGGTGATGTATATAAGTGTTTCTTAACTTACTTTGAAGTAATGAAAAAATGATATCAACTGACGTGTAAGATGGAAAGATATATGATACATACAACAAAATCTTAGAGACTAGTTTTTTTTTTTTTTTTTAAAGATTATTTATTTATTTATTCATGAGAGACACAGAAAGAGAGGCAAAGAGAAAGGCAGCAAGAGAAGCAGGCTCCATGCAGGGAGCCTGATGTGGGCCCAGGCCCTGGGCTCAAGGCAGATAAGGTCAGCTTCATTAAAATAAAACTTCTATGTGAAAGACAATCTCAAGATTTAAGACAAGCTACACTTTGGGAGAAGATACCTGCAAAAGACATATTTGATAAGGAACTATTGTCCAAAATATACAAATAATTCTTGAAACCCAACAATAAGAAAACAACACTTTAAAAAAAAATTGGGTCAAAGACAAAACCTTAACAGGTACCTCACCAAAGAAGATATACAGATGGAAAATAAGCACGTGAAAAGATGCTTCACATAATACGTCTTCAGAGAAATACAAAACTAGTGAGATGCCACTACACATCTATTAAAATGACCAAAATCCAGATAACACCAAATGCTGCCAAGAATAACACAGACTCATTCACTGTTGGTGGGTATGCAAATCCTAATAGTCACACTTTAGAAGACTATGGCAGTTTCTTGTTTATAAAATGAAACCTACTCTTACTATATAATCCTGTAATCTGTGATCCTTGGTATTTATCTAAAGGAGGTGAAAATTTACATCCACACAAAAACCTGCAACACAGAAAGTAGGCAGTATACCTAGGACAAAGAAGGAACTAGCTAAGACATTTCTGAGGAGAGTATACACGAAATGCTATCTATTAAACTGGAGTTTACCTGGTGTAAGTATAGTTTGAATCCTTCTCACCCAATTCCCTATTTATTTATTTATTTATTTTTTCCAATTCCCTATTTAAAGGAACAAGAGAACTAAGAGGAAAAAAAGAGAATGCAGTAAGAGAGGAAGGGAGGCAGAAAGGGAGATGGGTATTATGCTGTAAACTGTCAACATGTGTCTTCATTATGTAAACTTCATGTAAAGTTTATGTAACTTACATGCCTTCATGTAAACTTCAACGCAACTTCAACAGGTTGCAGACATTAATGATTAACATTAATCAAGCAACCATGACATACGGAGACAGTTTTAAAGGCTTTTTATTATATCATTTAATCACCCAATTAATCATTTTATTTATATTATATCATGTAATTACCCAATAACCCAACGAGGTAGGTATATTGTTCCCATTTTACAAATGAATAAAGTAGATACACAGAGGTTTGGAACCAGGCAATCTGGTCCAAAAGCCTACATTCTGACTAGGACCCTACAACATCAGAACTAGATGAAGAGGCAATCAACTCAGAACACAGGGATTCAGACAATGTCCAGAGGAAGCTGACTGCTATTTTATTCTTTTGTAAAATTCAATATGAATTGTTCTTGTGAGATACTCATATTTGCAGGTTTTTAAAATTTGAATTATGGCTACTCTATATTAAAACAGAAATGCGGGTGGGACATAACCATGAAAAAATAAAGGGACAATGACACCCTCTATTCTAGCAAGTCTGGGTTTCTTTTCTTTTCTTTCTTTTTTTTTTTTTAATTGAGGATCAGAGATACTTCATTTTTCTTTTTTAAAGATTTTATTTATTTATTCATGAGAGACACACACAAAGGGGATCCCTGGGTGGCGCAGCGGTTTGGCGCCTGCCTTTGGCCCAGGGCGCGATCCTGGAGATCTGGGATCGAATCCCATGTCGGGCTCCCGGTGCATGGAGCCTGCTTCTCCCTCTGCCTGTGTCTCTGCCTCTCTCTCTCTCTCTCTCTCTCTGTGTGTGTGTCTCTCTCTCTCTCTTTTTATATATATATATATTTTTTTCTTTATTTATTTATGATAGTCACACACACAGAGAGAGAGAGAGAGAGAGAGAGAGAGAGGCAGAGACACAGGCAGAGGGAGAAACAGGCTCCATGCAGGAAGCCCGACGCGGGACTTGATCCCAGGTCTCCAGGATCATGCCCTGGCTGAAGGCGGCGCTAAACTGGGGAGCCACCCCGGCTGCCCAAAGGCTGGGTTTCTACACTGACCGCTTCTTCTTTTTAGGGTCTTCCTTCAAATTGGTTCCCATCTAAAATTCTTTTTTCAGAAGCCTTCCATCCACCTCAACTTTATCCAACCTTCAAGATCCACTTCTTGTTCCTAATCTCTACAGTTCCAAATTTGTCACCAGATTTCTGGGTAGTTATATTTATAAAAAAAAAATATCAGTAAAGTGAGGTCAGAAATCCACTTAAGTTCCTTTTATAAAGGAAATCCCTTACTGTTTTGTTATTTTCCTACACAGGAATACAATTCAATTCAACACACTTCTACCAAGTGTCTATTATGTCCAAAGAACTTTAAAGTAGAATATTCCTTCTTTTTTAATTATGGTATAATGTAAAGGGCACGGGATCTGATGTCAGTCCTGGGTTTAAATGTTTTCCACCTGTTACCTGTGAATCTTGGAAAATTACTTAACTTCCATGAACTCTGTTTCCTCATTTATAAACATCTTAGAGTGGTTGTGAAAACTAAATATGGGGTAAGAGATATGAAAGTGGCCCATAGTGTTTAACAGATGTTACTTTCCTCTGCAATTAGGATCCTCCCGCTTGCTAAATTCTAATGGCTTTTCCAGGGTTTTAAAGAAAGAAGCATTTTGCTAAAATCTCTGATCCACTTCTGAAAATACAAGGTCAAATTCTTTCTTGCCTGTTAAGTCAAAAACTGATCCTGGTATTGGTCCAAACTGTTTAAACAGCTGGTCCAATAAACAATTTGGACCACACTGACAAAACATTCTAATTCACTACACCAATCAATTTTGTAACATCTTAATCTAATACTTCCCTTCTAGAGACATATTCTCTGGAGATTTAAGAGATTTCCACTGTAGTACTAATCAAGAGAATACTTTCAGGAAGTTTCAAGCTGATAAGATTATGTGGACAACCCAACTAGGACACACCATAAGGAAAAGGAAATGCCAAAAGAAAAAGAGACTTGTTTTTAAAACACTTGTTGTAAAAGCTTAACACTGATATCATCTCTAATTAAAAAAGAAAAGGTTCATAACACACTGGTTCAAATCATGTTTTGAGAGCTTTAGTGCTGATCTAATAGTCCTGCAACTCATTTCCAGATTTTAGTCAGTGGGATGGTGTGATACCAAGACCAACTGTTAAACCTCGTGACAAGTACATCCTTTATTGGAGGGGTCTGGTGCTAGTCTACAAAGTGCTTCCACAGAATGAGGTCCACAAAGAACACATGGCCATGGTACCTCTTCTTGATGGCTATGTACCACACACTACTAGCAGAAAAGTTTCCACCTGAAAGATGTTCAGTTTTCAAGTAGAAAAAATTTCTGAATTATACTCTTTTTTTATTTAGCATGAAATTACAGAAGCTAGATTCTCTGACTTACTTATGACTTTCCTTTGAATTTTTAACATTTCTCTCTACAAGTATTTTGTTTCTAGACACTTCCTATCTTCCCTTTCAAAACTTCCCTTTCTTGTACTAGTAATATTTATATTAAAGCTAACAGCTAATTCAATGCTCCTAGTTTCAATATAAACATTACTGTTTCTTCTCTGGATCTCATGAATTTAGAAGTTAATTAATTCAATATATACTTAGGAGGGCCTACTGGATACCAGGCATTGTTCTAGATGACAGAAATATAAAAGCAAACATATTAAAGTCCCTGTTCCCAATGGGCCTACATTCTACTATTAAAGGAACACAGAAAGAAAAAAAAAACAACAAAAAACAGGGACGCATGTGTGGCTCAGTCAGTCAAGCATCTGCCTTCAGCTCAGGTCATGATCTCAGGATCCTGGGATTGAGCTTCTGGCTTCGGGCTCCCTGCTTGATGGGGAGTCTGTTTCTCCTTCTCCCTCTGCTCCTCCCCCTGCTCATGTCCTTGCTCTGTCTCTCTCTCTCTCTCTCACAAATAAATAAATACATACAATTAAAAAAAAAAAAGAAAACAGATTAAAAGGATAGACAGTAGCAGGGACACATTTCACATGGATTTTCTATAGGTTGAGGGGAGAGAGAAGGGACTCTCATGCTTTCTAACTGGAGGTAACACTCGCTTTATTCTGTGTGTCTCAGGAGGGTTACCTGACAGCAAATTCTTTCAAAGAAAGTTTCAATGAATACATTTCTTTTATAGAAAAATTCAAGGTGTTTCTTAAGGAAAAAAATTCCTCAGCATATAAGAGATTAAAATTTTGGTGATTAAAAAGGAGATAAAATCATCAATATGTCTTAGATCAGCTACTAGTTCCTCTTTTCAGACCACAGAAATGCCTGGGGGCCTTAACATCACATCTAAATCCATTTATTTATTTATTTATTTATTTATTTATTTATTTATTTATTTCACCCTTACCTACAGAATGGGGGCACTGGACTAGATATTAATAGTCCTTCTCCCTCTCTGTCCTTCCTCCTTCTCACACTCTCTCTCAAAATAAAATAAAATAAAATAAAATAAAATAAAATAAAATAAAATAAAATAAACCCATTTTTACAAAAAACTGGGGTTCAAAGATTGAGTTAATTTCCCTAGGCCACAAAGAATGTGGAGGAGTCGAGATGCAAAGTTATATGTGGTCTGGCTCCAGAGTTTATGCCTCTAACAAACAATTCATCTACTTCTCACAACAACCTCCATTTGAAAGATGAAGAAATTGAAGTATGAGGAGGCTAAATACTTTGTTCAAAGTCA
Source organism: Canis aureus (assembly GCF_053574225.1). NCBI lineage: Eukaryota > Metazoa > Chordata > Mammalia > Carnivora > Canidae > Canis > Canis aureus. Next base: position 44,535,014 of record NC_135635.1, on the reverse strand, counting down.
CAAGCTAATACACCAGGGTGGTATGATCCCACCAGAGGCATTCTGCTCCAAAGCCTAGACTCCTAACCATTATGTTCTCCCACTTCTTGTGAAATTGCCTAGACCCTTTTAGCTCTATACTTCTAGGATTCAATTCCTGTCTCAGTATTGATTATATCCAGTAAGACTGCTTTGCTGACATATATATATATACTGTGTTACAAAATGTTTTAGATGTAAAACATTATTTATATTCTTAAGTTTGATAAGGTAAATCATCAATTTCAAAAATTTGAAAATTTCTTAGAATTCTGCAATGTTTTAGGAGTCACTCATGCATTTAAGGTAAAACCCTTATGATATTATGACATTTATAGCACATTTTAAAAACGTGAAAGATCATATCATAGGAACTCCAGTTAAGGCCAGCTAATTACAACTGCACTGTGTTAAATCCATGGCAGTTAATATTTTCGTGCAATAAGCTCAATAGTGCAATAATTGAAAAAAACCCACCCAAATCAATAGCATTTGAACTCTTGATAGGAGTCACTCTATTAGGGAAGAAGAGAAAATAAAATGGAGACTTTAGGAACAAGTCTATGTGTAGGTTTGTTCATTTTTCAGTCTCCTGGTGAAGTTATCTATGGGCCTTCTTTCCTGTAACATTAACCTGTTTCTTCTGATTGGCTAGAAACGGTATACAACCAATATAATTACTTCCAACTAAGGCATGCCAAGAAGCTCCTATGTTCTGCCAAAATAGACAAGGCAGGTTCTTTTAGCAGGAAGGGACTGGTATTCTCTATACAACTACTGTATAGCCTGCACATCCTTCATGATGATAAATAACTACCCTTGCAGAGGGGAGTGTAAATAAAGAGAATTAACACATGAACTTGCTCAGCTTTAGCTTTGGCATGCAATGCTTTAACCCAAATAGCTTTTTGGCTGGTATACATTTTGCCTTGTACACCCTCAGGATAAAGTCATTTGGAAAGAATCCCATCTTCACAGTATATGCCCCTTTGTACAACTTACCTCATCATCCTTCTTGGCTGTGTTTGCTAGTGAGAGATCTACACATGTCCTCATCATTTTAAGAAGTATAACACCAAGATACAGACTTTTCAGGGAGAACTGACTCCAAAAGAGTGAGATCACCAATAAGCAAGGGCAGTGAATCCAGGGAGTGCAAGGCCACCAATATGTGTGAACTTATTAATTGTAATTATTATTTTTTCTAAGAAAAGGATTTCCTTAGTCAAACCTCCAGGGCATCAGATCAAAGGGAGATACTGCCACAGCTGGACTATATTTTCTAGCCAATTGGCCTGGAAAGGAGAATCTAGACAGTGTCCTGGCAACTGTTTAACACAGCAGCAATCCATAAAAGAGAGGATAAAGAATTCTTTAGACTGACTTTTTAAAAGGTCTTCCTTTACTTCTTTACTTTTTATTTTTAAGGATAGTTTGAGAGTAATGCCAAAGCCCTAGGGGATGTCCTTAGTAGGCACTCTATAAGAACCACTGACCTTGAGAATTCAGAGAATCCTTTTATAGATAGAATCCAAAGGTTTCAGTTCACAGTACAATTTTTTTAAAGACATATATTTATAATTAATTATCATGAAAAGTAGACCTCAAGCCTACTGGCAGAATATTTGAACAATTTTCTAGTTCCAGTTTGATGCAAGTCACTATAAACCTTACCAGGACACTGTAATATAACACTAGATAAGGTAGTTTATAAATAAGATCAAAACAGGACAAATTTAAATATATGCCCTGGAAGTTCTCCCAAAAATGTAAAAAAAGAAATTATAAAAGTGACTATTAACACACAAAAAGAAAAAAAAAAAAAAGGCCATAAAACCCAACCCCACTATGTCAGAAGCATAGCAATACACACAGGAATCAGGTGAAAATCAGAAAACAGAAAGCACACCAAACAATTTCATGAATTACAGAGAAACAGGATGTGAGAATGATTGTGTAAAAAAAAAAAAAAAAAAAAATTGAAAGCAAACAATAAACATTTCTAGAGTTAAGGAAAGGTGTTTCTCACCGTTCTGAACAAAATGGCTGAACTAAGAGCATCAGATTGGCTATGCCCATATACCCTCCTCCTCATCCTAGGGAAGAGAGATGACAAAGGGAACAATGCCCCAGAGCAGCATGGGAATGAAAAAGAGTTGGTTAGTATTTAAAACAAAGACATAAGCATAATGTAGTAGAAGAAAATGGTCTCTAACTTCTTGACTCTTTTATATTAGATTCGAATTCCCTAAATTCACTAACCTACCCAAATTAGTAATTAGTTTGCCATTACACTTCTACTCTTCCTACCTTTCCAAGACACTATCTCTAATCCAGGGCTGGATCTGGGCAAAATTACAAGGTTGGAGGCTTTTCTTTATTTTGCCTTTTCTTCAAACTTTCCTTGTTTTTTTTTTTTTTTTCTTTTTTTTTTCTTCCCACTACTCCCAGGCATCTGATTCCTTATATTTATTCATTATCAAAACCTGTTTCAAGGTTAGGATCTAATACTCATCTTATGTACACTGGCATAAATTTACTTCTGAGTATCAGGAACAGGCACAGACAGCAAAATGATTTCTTGGCAAAGAAAGACTCCTGACATCAGGTAGACAGTTCTGCATTCTGCCTACATTAAGACTGGTATTGTTTTTCCCTTTTTAAAATGTAAGGCTTGCCTCAACTGGCGTAGTAAATGTCATAATACTGTGACTATACCTTCTGAATCTTGGAAAAAATTGCAATTTGGATATTGTTGCTGCTCTCATCTGCAATATTTCTTCTTCTAAGACAATGCCATGGCTATCATTCAGTGGAGATATTTAGTGGGGGAGTTGCCCTTGACTCTTTAGTCATATGGATGTAATTACTTAACTATTATTTTTTCCCCTTCAGCTATATATTTTAAGATTGAGTGTGATGGAGATGTTGAAATTTGATTTTTGGCAATGGGATATGAGGTAATCTGTTCACCACTCTCCCCATCCATCATTTTCAAGATCTTGGGAGAGTTCCCTTCTTCCAAAAGATTGGAGTTGAATATGGTTCCCTTCAGACTCATCAATGCCTTTTTTGCATTGACGAAAAGTTGAAGGCTACAATTTTCCTTGAGAATAATAAACACTGCAGGGATCAATCAAGGAAATGGGAAAGAAGAAATTTTCACTCTTCATAACAGGTGATGATCAGAGATTTAAAATTCTGCAACCAAACAACAGTTATCTCTAAACAGAGCTGTGTCTTATTGAGCTCACAATGAAAGAGTCTTTTTTTTTTTTTTTAATAAGGCATTGTTTTAACAGGAAAAGTAGGACACTTACAAATTAGTATGTATTTCTGAGGTTAATTGTTTTTTCTCAACCCAATTCAAGGATTCCTTATAGTCCTCAAATCTTTTGAGTATCTCCTCTTAAAATAATCAGAATCGTCTAGCACCACCTTCCTGTACAGAAATTAAATCTGTGTTTAAAAACACGAGTAAGGAGACTTCAGAAACGGATTATTTTTATTTTTCTAAACTTATAGTCTGGAATCTGTAACATGCTAGCATAAAATACATGAAAATAAAAGCACATTTATTTTTATAAAACATTCAAGAGCAGTCTTACCTGGTCTGGGGAGGGTTTATGATTGGTTTGATTGGAATGGGAGGATTTGAAGTGGTCATCCTCATAATTGTCAGCCATTAGCTTCATGCGATTTTGTGTCTAAGAGGAAAAGATTTATGAAATTAAACTGCGATAAAATTTCTGTGATACACTGTAAAGTAACAAGTGCCTTAAACTAATTCTGTCTGAAACAAAATTAAACAGGATTTCTGAAGAATCAGGGGAAAAAATGTAGGCACTGCTTTGAACAGAATTGTGTACTACCCCCCGCCCCTTCATGTTCAAGCCCTAATCCTCAGTGTAAATATATGGGGCTAGAGACTTTAGGAGGCAATTAAGGTTAAATGAGGCCATAGGATGGGGCTCTAATCTGATAGGACTGTGGCCTTTTAAGAAGAGGAAGAGAGATCATTCTCATTCTCTCTCATTCTCATTCATTTAAGCTCTCTCTCTTTTTTTCTCTCTTTGATATGGGAGGAGACAATAAGAAGTTGGCTTCTGCAAGCTCGGAAGAGAGCTCACATCAGGAACTGAATCACCTGGCACCTTGATCTTGGACTTCTCAGCCTCCAGAAATTCCTGTTGTTTAAGCCATCCAGTCTATGTTATTTTGTTATGGCAGCCCAAGCAAACTAAGACAGGCACTTAAATTAGTACAGAATTTTTGAGGGAAAGAGTAATCTCCCCCAATCAAGCCCTCTATGCAGTGTTTGCTTTATTTTTAAAAATAGAGAGAGAATTATTTTTTAAAATAAAGACAAAATTATTGCATACATAGGATAGGACTCTGTAACTCTATTTTTTCACTTCATGATATGCAGGACTCGTATTTCCACATTACTACGGGAACTACTCATTTTTTAAACAACTATTCCATTTTGGGAGATGTTATATAACATACAGACCATAAATATTGGAGGAAAAAGTTATTACCTGTAAATGAAATGATTATACACCTAGAAAATCTAAGAGAATTAACTGAAAAACTATTACAACTTATAATAAAGTTGAGTAAAATGGTGAGATGCTACAACGATAAAATTCAATAATTTTTCTGTACATCATCTATAAACATTCAGGTTTCCAAAATAAGTCAGAGGTTCTGAAATTCTCTTCAACCCTAGGCTAGAAGATTATTATCCCATTGTCTTTTCTCCACGCTTACCAAAAGGAGAACTGGATTGGTGATTTTGTATGATCTGTTAATACAAGGCCTGAATAAATGAATGAAATATATATATATATATATATATATATATATATATACACACACACACACACACACAATGTATATACATACATAAATGTATTATATAAATATAAAAATAAATGTAGAGGCTGCTTTTAGGCAACAGGCTTGGGTAATGGAACTTGAGTGAGACGAATGGCACACAGCAAGGGCCCATAGCGACCACCCATCACTGGGTTGATGCAAACTGGCTCATTAAGCAACCCACCTTGAAATAGCCACAGGCCATAACTAACCATGGGCTACTTATAACCAGGCACAGTTATCAAAAAGGAGAAAATCCAATACATTTCCATACCTCCTCACTCTGCCCTATAACTTATCCCTCATCACTGCCTTGTTACAGTCTCTCCTTTGCTGTTCTGCTGCAGTATATTCAATAAATTTCTTTCTTTGTACTGCTTCGGGTGAATTCTTTTACTGCCTATGCCACTGGCCCTTCATCTGATTGGGATGCCCTACAATTCATATATGCATAAACCAAATAGCAACATATATATTGCACTAACAAAATATTGCCAAAACTGAAAGTTTTAAAAAGCACTGAAAATAAACTTGCTAATATTAGGTGATTTACAAATGCTCACTGTAGGGACGCCTGGGTGGCTCAGCAGTTGAGCATCTGCCTTCAGCCTAGGGCGTGATCCTGGGGACCCGGGATCGAGTCCCGCATCGGGTTCCCTGCATGGAGCCTGCTTCTCCCTCTGCCTGTGTCTCTGCCTCCCTCTCTCTGTGTCTCTAATGAATAAATAAGTAAAATATTAAAAAAAATGCTCACTGTAGATAATTGAAAAATTAGAAAAAAATCACCTGTAAATCCCTCTCTGAAAATAATCACTCTTACTATTTAGGTGTATCCATTCAGCCTCTTCCTTATGAACATAAAAGGTTGCATATTCTTCTGATTTTTTTCCTCTATTTATTCCCTATTTCTACTACAATATGATATTTTTTAAAAAAGATTTATTTATTTTAGAGAAAGAGAGCAAGCAAGCAGGAAAGAGACACAGAGGGAGAGGGAGAGAGTCTTAAGCAGAATCTATGCTGAGCATGCAGCCCAATGTGGGACTTGATCTCTTGACCCAGAGATCACAACCTGAGCCGAAACCAAGAGTTGGATGCTTAACTGACTATGCCACCTATGTGCCCCAATACGGTATTTTAAAAATTACTATATTTTATAGTGTATTTTGATAGCTGGTACAACAAGTTGTCCTTCTCCTCTACCAATTCTGCTTTGTCAAAATTTGATTGGGTATTTTTAACACATTTTCTTCCCTAGATTAAAAGCACTTTGCTTAGTTCCATGAGAAAGTTTATAGAAATTTTTCTTTGGTATTTTTTCATGTAATAATGCATGAGTAAGGGTTTAAGAGGCAAACGGCCTGGGTCTGAATTTTAGTTCTGCTCTTACCAGATATCTAAGTTTGGGGAAGCTACTTAAGTGCTCTGAGCTTTAGTTTATTTACTTTTAAAATGAGGATAACAATACTTTATAAGACAGTTATGAGGATCAACTGAGTTAATGCAAACACTTAGAAAGGTGCCTAGCATAAAATACACACTAATTTAGCATCATCATTACTATGAACATTCTTTATCATGTCATTATTATTCTAGAGTCTGTTGAAAATGGCAGAATAGGAGGACCTGAAGCTCACCTTGTCCCAGGAACACAAATAGATAACTATCAAATCCTCCTAAATACCCTAAAAATCAACCTGAAGACTAAGAGAACAAACTTCACAAATAAAAGGAGAAAAGAGGCCATCCTAAAGAATGTAGGAGGTACAGAGATGTGGTTTAGGGGAGAAAGGGATTGCAGGTGCTGCAGAGTGAAGGGAGAGGGAGAAAGGGAGAGAGAGAGAGAGAGAGAGAGAGGGAAAAATAAACAAAGAGAATGTTTCCCAAAGCCATTGGCTTGGAAAATGAGGGACTGAATTTTTGAGTTCTTACAACCAGCAGGGCTTACAGCCTGGAGTTTTAAATGTCAGCAGGCTTGCTCAGGATAGAGCCCCAAGGGCATTTCACTGCTCCTGGAGAGAAGCAAACAACCTGGGGGCAGACAGCCTAGAAACCACAATCTGAAAAACACCTGGGGTGCACAGGGGCCCGATTATAGAGTGCATCCCTGGGAGCAGCATTCAGAGGAAGCCCCTCTGGGAACAAAGAAGCTGGCTGGTGCCATTTTCCTTCCTGGCCCCTCCACATAAAACAGAACCACCTGTGAGAAGCAGCACAGGGCCTATACTGGTTGCCTAACTTGCTTACTAGTGTAAGCCCCACCAACCTGTGCTCTGTGGCAGGACTGCCCTTCTCAGTCATGCTTGCCCCAGTCCTAGTGCAGTGGGTTCCTCTCCCAAAAATCCATGCCCACATCACATCTCATAACTAGAGAATTTTGTAGGGCCTCAGTTCTGGTGGAGTTGGTGTCGGATCTCATTTCACAAGCAGACTACCATAGAGCTGGTTAAAACTTGCCATATTCAGGCCAGGAACCAAACATTGCTCACAGCAAGCAAGGAGAGCCTCTGCAGACCATGGGCCTGAAGGATAGAGGAGCCAAAACACAAGAGCAGAGTACATGCAGCAGGTACCAGAGACAGTCCCTGAAGTTCCAGGCCTGGGGCACTATACGGCCTCTTTTTCATAAGGCCATTACTCTCAGGAGCAAGAGATATAACTAGCTTTTCTAACACAGAGAAGAAAGCAGAGACTTAGACAAAAATGTCAAGACAGAGAAATTTATCCCAAATGAAAGAACAAGATAAGGCCATGGCCAGAAATCTAGGTGAAACAGATATAAGTAACTGGTCTAATGGAGAACTTAAAGCAATAGTCATAAGGACATAGGATACTCACTAGGTTCGAGAAAAGAATAGAGGACATCAGTGAAACCCTTATCACAGAGATAAAAGAGTTAAAAAAAAATCAGTCAGAGATGAAGAATGCAACAAACAAAATTGGAAACAGGCTAATGCAATGACTAACAGGCTGAAAGAATCAAAGTAACGAACTAGTGACCTAGAAGACAAAGCAGCGGAAAATAATGAAGTGGAACAAAAGAGAGAAAGAAAAATTATGCCACATGAGAACAGACTTAGGGAACTCAGTTATCCTATCAAATGTAGTAACATTCATATTATAGAATAAATACAAGAAAAAGAGTGAGAAAAAGGGCAGAAAATTTATTTCAAGAAATAATAGGAAAAAAACAAAGAATAGTAGGAATCTCCCTTAATCTGGGGAAGGAAACAGACATCCAGATCCAGGAGGTTCAGTGATCTTCTATCAAAATCAACAAAAGCAGGCCAACACCAACATATAATTAAATTGCAAAATATGGTGGTAAAGAAAAATTTTAAAAGCAGCAAGACAAAAGATGCCCTTAACTTACAAGGGAAAACTCATAAAGCTAGCTGGAGATTTCTTAACAGAACATACCAAGTCAGAGGGATTGGCATCATATATTCAAAATGCTGAAAGGCGGATACGTGGGTGGCTCAGTCAGTTAAGCATCTGCCTTCGGCTCAAGTCATGATTCCAGGGTTCCTGGGATCGAGTCCTGCACTGGGCTCCCTGCCTGGTATGGAGTCTGTTTCTTCCTCTGCCACTCCCCATGGCTCATGCTCATTCTCTCTCTCTTTCTCATTCAAAAGTAAATAAATAAAATCTTTAAAACAACAACAACAACAAAGTACTGAATAGGAAAAATCTGTAGCCAAGAATACTCTCTCTCCAAGGCTGTCATTCAGAATAGAAGGACAGATAGCTTCCCAGAGAAATAAAAACTAAAGGAGTTAGTAACAACTAAACCAGCCCTGCAAGAAATATTAAAGGAGACTGAGTGCAAAGGAAAGACCAAATATGACAAAGACAGGAAAAGACAGAGAAAATCTCCAGAAACAATAAAACAAGCAATATAATGGCAATAAATACATATTTGTCAATAACTGAATGTAAACAGACTACACACTCCAATCAAAAGGCATAGGGTGTCAGAATGGATAAAAAAAAATAAGACCTACCTATATGCTGCCTACAAGAGACTCATTTTATTTGTATTTTTATATATTTTTTAAAGATTTTATTTACTTAATCATGATAGAGAGAGAGAGGGGGAGGGGGGCAGAGACACAGGCAGAGAGAGAAGCAGGCTCCATGCTGGGAGCCCGATGCGGGACTCGATCCTGGGACTCCAGGATCACACCCTGGGCCAAAGGCAGGCACTAAACCGCTGAGCCACCCAGGGATCCCCAAGATCCCCAAGAGACTCATTTTAGACTTACAGACACCTGCAGATTGAGAATGAAGGGGTGGAGAAACATTTATCATGCAAACGGATGTCAAAAGAAAACTTGAGTAGCAATACTTGTATCAGACAAACTAGATTACTTTGTTCTTGTATTATTTTTGTCCTGCCTTGATATGAGTGATGCAGGCCTCATAGAATTTTTTTTTTTTTTTAAGATCTGAGTGAGAGTAAGCAAGTGTATGTGAGCGAGAGAGCACAAGTAGGGAGTAGCAGAGGAGAAGGAGAAGCAGGGTCCCACTGAGCAGCAAGCTTGATGCAGGGCTTGATCCTAGGACCCTGGAATCATAACCTGAGCTAAAGCAGACGCTTAACCAACTGAGCCACCCAGGAGCCCTCACAGATTTTGAGTGTATTTTCTCTATTCTGTTATTTGTAAGGTTTTGATAAAGATTGTCACTATTTTTTAAAATGTTTGCTAGAATTCACCAATGATGCCATATAGTCTTGGGCTTTTGTGTGCTGGGAGATTTATTTATTTATTTTTAAAAAGGTTTTATTTATTCATTCATTCATTCATTCATTCATGAGAGACACAGAGAGAGAGAGAGGCAGAGACACAGGCAGAGGGAGAAGCAGGCTCCATGCAGGGAGCCTGATGTGGGACTCGATCCTGGAACTCCAGGATCATGCCCTCGGCTGAAGGCAGGTGCTAAACTGCTGAGCCACCCAGGGATCCCTGAGATTTTTTATTTTTAATTCAATTTTCATTCTTCCATTTCTTTCATGTTATTGGTCTGAGAAGATTTCTAAATTCTTAGATTAAAAATTCATGATTCAATCTTGGTAACTTGTGTGTTTTTAGGAATTACCTGTTTTTTTCTAAGCTATTTGATTTGTTAGTGTATAATTGCTTACTGTAATCAGTTATCAGACCATGTATTTCTGTGGTTATCTCTTATATTATTTTCTCTTTCTCAGATTTTGGCATTTGAGTCTTCTCTCTTTGTTTTAGTGAATGTCGTTAAAGCATTATCAGTTATATATATTTTTTAAACTCGCCATTATTTTCAATGTTATATTATTGTTTATTCTGGTCTCTATTTTATTTATCCTGATTTTCTTTGTTATTTCATTCCTATACTAAATTTCAGTCAAGTTTCTTCTTTTTCTAGTTCCTTGTGGTGTAATGTATGTTGTTTATTTGAACTTTTTTTCTTAATATAAGCATTTGTAGCATAACTTTCACTGCTTTTGCTTCATCTCCCCTAAAGGAGTACATTATTGCGATGAGCATTGACTGATGTACAGAATTATCACCACTTTTTAAAAGATTTATTTTAAAGAAAGAGGGTGGGGCAAAAGGGGAGTCAGGGGGAGTAGGGGCAAAAGGAGAGGGAGAAGGAGAAAAGCAGATTCTCTGCTAAGCATGAAGCACAGATGTGGGGTTCCATCTCATGATCCTGAGATCATGACCTGAACTGAAATCACAAGTCAGATGCTTAACCAACTGAGCCACCCAGGTGCCCCTGTATAGAACTATTAAATCATAATATTGCATCTGAAACTAATGTAACACTGTATGTTTATTAAAATTTAATAAAATAAATAATAGAAAAGGAAAACTGAACATTTAAAAAAATTAAAGAATATATTTTAAAAGTAACTTATGAATTAAAGGAGAGAAAACTGAAGTGTCTGGATGGCTTAATTAGTTAAGCACCTGCCTTCGGCCCAGGTCATGATCCCAGGGTCCTGGGATTGAGCTCCACACCTGGCTCTCTGCTCAGCAGGGAGTCTGCTTCTCCCTCTTCCTGCCACTCTGCCTACTTGTGTTCTCTGTCAAATAAATAAATAATATCTTTTAAAAAAATAAAGTAGAGGAAATCATAATGGAAACTGTAAGCTATTTATAATCAACAACAAAAATGTAAAATACAACATACCAAAACTTGAGAATCTAACTTAAAGTAGTCTCAGATGAACATTTATAACCTCAAACAAACTTTGAATATGCTTATTTTAAAAAACAGTGAAGGAGTGCCTGAATGGCACAGTTGGTTAAGCGTCAGACTCTTGGTTTTGGCTCAGATTGTGATCTCAGGGTTGTGAGATGGGAGTCCCATGGTAGGGCTCTGCACTCAGTGTGGAGTCTACTTGAGTTTCTCTCTCCATCTCCTTCGGCCCCTCCCCCACATGCTCACACTCACTCTAAAATAAATAAATAAATCTTTAAAAAATAAAGTCAAGGGATCCCTGGGTGGCGCAGCGGTTTGGCGCCTGCCTTTGGCTCAGGGCGCGATCCTGGAGACCCGGGATCGAATCCCACGTCGGGCTCCCGGTGCATGGGGCCTGCTTCTCCCTCTGCCTGTGTCTCTGCCTCTCTCTCTCTCTCTCTCTCTCTGTGACTATCATAAATAAATTAAAATAAATAAATAAATAAAGTCAAGACAAAATAAGTTAAGCCTAAAGTAAACTGAAGAAAAAAGATAAAGGCAAATATTAGTGAACTTTAAAAGACAGAGATAAAAAAAAGAGATAACAACATAAAAATCAGGTTCTTTGAAATTAAAAATAAATGTCCAGCAAAATAAATAAGACATAAACACATAGTAAAAGGAATCAAAATAGGAGAGCGTAACTATAGACAGCTATTTAAAAAATCATCAAATACTATATGTATGCCAATACATTTGAATACTTAGGTAAAGGGGATACTTTTCTTAAAAAACAACTTAACAAAAATGATGCCAAAAGAAGTATCAAATAAATCAACAGTTAATGAAGAACTTGCTCTTCATTTCACTAGAGAGTAATCATTCTGTGTAATGGTGAAAGTCTGAAATGAAAACATTAAATTGAGGGACAAGAGAGGGTTATCTTTACCACTGCTCTTATTCAACATTATAATGAAAGTTCCAGCCTGGGAAATAACGATATCAAATAAAATCAAAGGTATAGAAATAGTAAAGGAAAAGATAAAACAAAACTTTCAATATTTGCATTTGTTCACTGTCTAAAGTATCCATGACATCTATATGCTATGAGACAAATGACTGTTAAATCTAAGTATTAACCAATTAAAAATGTAACATGAGAAAATAAAACACAGCAATAGCTGGTAGGATGTGAAGAACTTAAAAAAGTACATATTTTTCTATATGTAAATTTTCTGTGCATGAAATCACAAACTATTACTTAAGAGCACTAAAGAATAACTTCAAAATGGGAGAGATAGAACATGGTCTTAGAATCCATGATGCCATTCACATAAGTCTTAAAAGCATAGGAAGCAATGGTAGTGGTTGCTTTGGAATATATACATACACAGTACAAGTGTCCATAAAAGTAGAAGTTAGTGGTATGGAAGGTGGGAAAGGGGAAAGGATTGATGTATGTGATTTGGAATGGGTGACACAGTTATCTCTAGCAATTTTGTATTTGTTTCTTAATCTGTTTGGTGAGTATATGGATAGATATTACCATTCTCATTAAATACTATGAGTCCTATTTCCTTTTATGAATCTTATGTTCTCCAAGCTACTATTATTATTTCATTATTTTATAATTCAAAAATAATCATGGGAACCATATGTTCCTTCTACAGGCTTTAAAATTACAAGCAAAAATGTTAGTTATAAAAATTTTAAAAGTCAACAGGCTGACATGCTGTATATATTAAACTTATTCTTGCAATTAAGGGGGGGAAAGAAGAGAGTGAAAGAGACAAATAAGAACAGACTATTTAAAAAAAAAGACTATTTGAGAGAGAGAGAGAGAGAGAGAGAGAGAGAGATGAGTGATAGGGAGAGAGAGAGAGAAAGAGAGAAGCAGACTCCCTGCTGAGCAGGGAGCACTATGCAGGGATTGATCCCAGGACCTAGAGATCATGACCTGAGCTGAAGGCAGATGGTTAACTGACTGAGCCACCCCAAGAAACAGACTTTTTTTTTTTAAAGATTGTATTTATTTATTCATGAGAGAGAGATACACACACACAGAGGCAGAAACACAGGCAGAGGGAGAAGCAGGCTCCATGCAGGGAGCCAGATGTGGGACTCAATACCAGGTCTCGAGGATCAAGCCCTGGGCTGAAGGCGGCACTAAACCGCTGAGCCACCTGGGCTGCCCATGACTCTGGTGTCTTAAGGAGCTCCATACTATGCTCTTCTTAAGATAAGACCAACAAACAAAAGGAGTAAATCCTCAAGTTTTACTGACATGAAAGGTACTTTATATCCAGATATTTTCCTTCTTAAACCATGCCATGTGCATGTGCAGGTAACTGAATTCTGCTGGTCATTGGGGAAAGAAAGAGAGGGAAAGAAAAAGGAAGAAATTTACTAAAATAAACTTCTTTAGTTGTAAGCGTATATCTATGCATAAAGGTATACATACCCTTTCAGAGGAAAAGGAGTTCATTGTTTATTCTGTAATCTTTTAAGACTGAGATGTCAGTGCTCAAACAAGGTATTAGAGAAACTGTATTGGACAGAAAAATACTTAAGGTAAGAAATGGTGTATGTTAGTTATCCAAACCTAGGTATTAAAAGAATAGTGCAAGGGAACCACAAGGGAAGGAGGAGAAACTGAATGGGGCAAAATAAGAGAGGAAGACAAACCATGAGAAACTCTCAAATCTGGGAAACAAACTGAAGGTTGCTGACGGGGAGGTGGGTGGGAGGATGGAGTAACTGGGTGATGGACATTAAAGAGGGCACGTGATGTGATGTGCGCTGAGTGTTTTATAATACACTGGCAAATTTAATTTAAATTTAAAAAAAAATGAAAAGAAAAGGTTTGAATTCCAGAGTTCTCTAGTTCACTAATCTTTGCTTTTCAGTCTGTGATTATCTTACTAACCTAAATAAGTTTTAGAAATAATAATACTTGGAAATCTTCTGAGATATTTTAGAAAACATATTCTAAATAAATTTTACCCTTATTAGTAAACTTGGGTTATTTACAATTATCTTCAGGAAGATATTAAAATTACTTCTGCCTATATTTGCTAAATCTTGGAAATAATTTTATCATAATTAATTTTATAATTACATTCTATTTTTTTTAAAGATTTTATTTATTTATTCATGAGAGACATACACACACAGAGAGAGAGGCACAGACACAGGCAGAGGGAGAAGCAGGCTCCATGCAAGGAACCTGACATGGGACACAATCCCGGTAATTTTATAATTAAACTTTAATTAGTTATACTGGTATTTGGTATGCAAAATGAAAAAAACATAATCCCCATCAATTTCAGTGAGATGTATTAGATTCTGTGCTTGTTATACATTTAACAAAATATCAACAAATTATTTCTGAGCTTTTTTTAAAACTTCATATCATGAAAAACTATAAATTAGTCATTAATTCTTTTTTTTAAGATTTTATTATTTTTTTTTAGTAATCTTTATATCCAACATGGGGATTAAACTTACAACCCCGAGATCAAGGGTTGCATGCTCTACTGATGGAGCCAGTCAGGTGCCCCAGTCATTACTTATTCATGAGTTGTGCTATGTATTTGTCTTTTTTTTTTTTTTAAAGATTGATTGATTGATTTATGTTGGACAGAGAGAGAGAGAGAGAGGCAGAGACACAGGCAGAGGGAGAAGCAGGCTCCAGGCAGGGAGCCTGATGTGGGACTCAATCCCGGGACTCCAGGATCGCACCCTGGGTCAAAGGCAGGCACAAACTGCTGAGCCACCCAGGGATCTGCCTGTATTTGTCTTTTTTATACACAAATGATTGAACATTATTACTGTAGTCAGGAAAATTTGTTTTCCACTGGTTGAACAGCTTTCAGAAAAACAATGTGAGGCAGTAAAGTATGATGAGGGTGGTAGCAAGATTAGAAGGAATATCTGTGCTGAATTTAGCCTAACAGCTGTCATGGTAATATTAC
This sequence comes from Canis aureus, assembly GCF_053574225.1. NCBI lineage: Eukaryota > Metazoa > Chordata > Mammalia > Carnivora > Canidae > Canis > Canis aureus. The sequence goes on along the minus strand of NC_135635.1, from coordinate 44,519,976 downwards.
CTTTACATTCTATTTTATTTTCTCAACTGGTGCTTAAGTTCTATAACAGAAAAGTATATCTTCCACTGATTTTGTTTTGATTCTTAAATAAATCAATTTCGTAGTTTAATTTTGGTCCTGATTAGTACTTTTGGTTTTTAGATGGAATCCTGAAGCTTATTATCCTGCAAACACTTTCTATTACACACCAAGAAAAGTGAAGCCATAAAGAATCTTAGCTGCAGCAACCCAAACTAATTCTTCCCATTACTATGTTATTTTTAAAAATGTAATTATTATCTTTTGAATATTCTTATACATATATGTGGCACAAGAATTTGTGACAGTAAAAGTAAGTCTATCTTCTGCTCGTGACGGTTCCTTTTCAAGGAGCTACCACAGGGATACCTCGGTGGGTCAGCGGTTGAGTGTCTGCCTTCCGCCCAGGTCATGATCTGGAGACCCAGGATCAAGTCCCACATCAGGCTTCCTACATGGAGCCTGCTTCTCCCTTTGCCTGTGTCTCTGCCTCTCTCTCTATGTGTCTCTCATGAGTAAATAAATAAAATCTTAAAAAAAAAGGGCGGGGGGGCTACCACAGTTACCAGTTTCTTGTGTGTAATGCCAAAGATTTCCCGACATTCCATAGCTATGTAACTGTGTAGCCACATGCACACACACACACATTTCCCTCCAACAAATGGTAGCATATTTGATTCACTGTTCTTAGCTATTTTTTCCTAATTATCTTGAACAGCCTTCTGTATCCGTAAAGAGCTGCCTCGTTCTCTTTGCTGACTTGTTGATGTAGATTTAGATTATTTCTAATATTTTGCTGTTACAAATAATGTTGTAAAGAATAATCTTATGACAACTGACAAATTTAAATTGTTTAAACTATCTATCATTAGGTTTTACATCATCTTCCTCCAAATAACAGCTTTCCTCTTAAGGTAAAAAGCCTAAATTTGTTTGGTCATATGGCTGGAATGTTAGATAGTCCAGGTTCCTAAGATACATACCTGGTTTTACACAAAGGTAAGGAGAGGTAAGAATAGATAAACACACCCATATATTTGGTGGGCTTTTACTTAATTTATATAAAGACCAATGAATAATGATGGCATCAAAAAATGTATACCACCTGTTAGAAAAATGTATTCCTATTTAGTATGGAAGGGTCAATATATTCAAGTAGCATATTTGCCCTCATTTTATTATTTCTGAGGTTTATGGAAATAATGACATAAGTGTATATTATGTTTTCATTACTGATAAAGCATCTAAGATTTATAGTTGCAGGCTCTGTTTACCAGCCTAAAAAAATTTCTTAATCCTTCCGCAGAGTTGTAAAGGGCATCAGATGAAATCACTGTTAAAAGTATACTTGTGACAAATAGGAGTATGATAGAGCTCCTTACGAATCAGAAATTATTCTTCCATACTGCTATGTTATTTCCTTTACACCTTGTTTCCTCATATCAGTGTGGCAATTTCATGATGAAGACACATAAAGGATAGTGTATGTCAAACATATCACCATGTAGAAGCACTATGAGCTTCCCGCTCCTTCCCCAGGCTTCTCACCATTCCACGTGTAACTCTCTACTTGGTGTTTCTCATCTCCATGAATGTAGTCATTATTCACTGAGTTGCTCAATCTAAAAATTTCAGAATCACTCTAGACTCCTCCTTTTCCACTAATGTCTATATCTGATTAAGCCACAAAGCCCTGGTGATCCTGTTTCCAAATATTTCTCCTATAAATATTTCCCCTGTAATTGACTGTACAGTTTCATCTACATTACCTTTGATGTACTATTTTATTGCTTCTTCTAAATTGCTGTCGCAGTTTTATAGACTATTTGATTCTGATACTATCCTGCTTAAAAAAAAAAAAAAAAAAAAAAACCTATCCACTGACAGCAGGCAACCACCAGAGTCCAACCTTCTCAGTGAACACACTAAAGGCCTTCACTATCAGACCACATCATACAACTCTAGCTTCATTTTCATAATATGTTGAGATTATCCTTTTTTCTCCTTTTCTCTGAATCTAAATATTAAACCATCCCCAAATTCCTAAGATAAATTTTGTTAACTGTGTAATATTTTTACACATTGTTGAATTTGCTCATATTTTATTTAGAATTTTTGATTCAATATCCATAGGTAATACTGGTCTATGATTTGTTTTTTGTATTTGTCTGTAGTTTCAGCATCCAAGTTATGCTAAACTCATGAAATGTATCAAGGAGCTTTCCCTTTTTTGTATTCTTTGGAATAGTTGTGTTTTTTAAGATTAAAAAAATATATATATATTTTTATTTACAAGAGAGCACAAGAGGTAGAGCAGGTAGAGCAGCCGTTAGAGGGAGAAGCAGGCTCCCTGCTGAGCAAGGAGCCCAATGTGGGACTCAGTCCCAGGATCCTGGGATCATGACCTGAGCCACCCAGACATCTCTGGAATAGTTGTTTTAAGGTAGAAATTATTTGCTGTTTGCTGTCTGCTGGAACTTACCTCTAAAAACAACTAGGCTGGGATCCCTGGGTGGCGCAGCGGTTTGGCGCCTGCCTTTGGCCCAGGGCGCGATCCTGGAGACCCAGGATCGAATCCCATGTTGGGCTCCCTGCATGGAGCCTGCTTCTCCCTCTGCCTGTGTCTCTGTCTCTCTCTCTCTGTGTGACTATCATGAATAAATAAATAAATAAAATCTTAAAAAAAAAAACAAAAAACAACTAGGCTTTGTATCTACTACTAGGAAGATTTTAAGCTGAATCTAAATTTGTTGGCTTCAAGAACTGCTCAGAGGAAGACGGAGAAAGAGAAAGAGAGAGAGTGAGAGAGAGAGAGAGACACTAAGAAATAGACTCTTACTGTAAGAGAACAAACTGCTGGTTACCAGAGGGGGGATGGGCCGTGAGATGTCTGAAACAGGTGATGAAGATTAAAGAGGACACTTATCATGATGGGCACCAGGTATGGTATGGAAGTACTGGGTCACTATATTGTACACCTGAAACTGATATAACACTGTACTAACAACTATATTAGAAAATAAAAAACTTCAAAAAACCCAAAACTGCTCAGATTTGGTGAGTTACAGATTGTCATGAAGTTTATCTTATTTTCCTATTATTTTAAGTCTCTTTTCTAGATGTAGAGGTGTCTCCTTTGCCTTTCTCAAATATTGTTTATCTATATCTGGTCTTTTTCATAAACAATCTGTCCCCCTATCTTTCATTTCTAATTAAGTCATTAAATTCTATTTTGTAAGTCTTCTCCAAGAATGAGCTCTTATTTTCATTAACTTTCTCTATGGTTTGTTTTCTGTTTCATTAATTTCTGCTTTTATTTCTTGCCTCTCCTCCCCCTTCCCTTTCTCCTCCTCCTACTCCTTGTGTGTGAAAATGGGGAATTTGCTCTGATGTCTTTTTATTTTTTATTTTAAATTTTTTAGTAGTATTTTCACTGTTGCTCTAACTATTCTGCATTTCCCTTAAGATTTATACTTTGACTCATGATTAAAATGAGCTTTAAAATTTCCAAATGCATATATTTATTGTTATCATTGTTTTTTTAAAATTTTTATTTATTTATGATAGTCACACAGAGAGAGAGAGAGAGAGAGAGGCAGAGACATAGGCAGAGGGAGAAGCAGGCTCCATGCACTGGGAGCCCGATGTGGGACTCGATCCCGGGTCTCCAGGATCACGCCCCGGGCCAAAGGCAGGCGCCAAACCGCTGCGCCACCCAGGGATCCCGTTATCATTGATTTTTAACATTATTGCATTATATTCAGAGAACTTGGTCAGAATAGTTTAAACTCACAGGCATATGATGGTCTTGTTCTAAGATTTAGTATGAGATCACTTTTAATAAATGTTTCGTGTGTGCTTCTAAAGAATGCATATTGTCTAATTGTTGGGTCCAGGGCTCTATATGTATACACAGATAAAGACTGTCAATAATGTCTTTTATGTCCTTCTTAGTTTTTTCATGTTTGATCTGTTAAATTTCTCAACATGGGTATAAACTTGTGAATTTCTCTTTTTAGGCAATGTCGTTCTTAGATCCATAGAGCTTCATGTCTGTTATATCATTCAGGTGAATTACTCCATTTGTAATTATAATGAATATTTTTATGCCTAATTTGCTTTTCGGCTTTAAAGCCTGTTTTGTCCAATAATCAGAGCTCTAATGGCTTTCTTTTGGTCAGTATCTGCCTGGCATATTTTTAAAAAATCATTTAACTCTCTTTCATTCTGTATCATTTTGTTTTAGGTATGTTTCTCAAAAATATCATATTCATTTATTCAACAAATACCAGGTGCTGTGATAAATGAACAAAGCTTCTTCCCTCATGGAGCTTACATTTTAAAGAATATTAGCTAAAGTTAAAAACAGCCTAGAGGTAGATTTTGTATTTTTCCATCTGTCTTCAATAAAATTTAATTCATTAACTGTAAATAAATTAATATATTACTGATATATTTAGATTTATTCTTAATATTATTTTGGATAATATATGGTATTTTTCCTACTACCTTTTTCATAACTTTAGGTGAATGGATGAAGAAAATTTTTATTCAATGTTTTTCCTCATTATTTTGAAGTTTCACATTCTATTTCTTTTACTTTACTGCTTACCTATAATATCAGCGTATACTTGACAAGTATCACAAAGTTATCACATCTTTATTCTTCTTTCTTAATAATATGAAGACTTGGGGCAATCTGTCATTGTTATTAAATTAACGTTTTATGCTCAATGCTTATTTAGATTTGCAACATTCATTCTTCCCACCCCCCAGCACTGCTTTTGGCATATCACCTAATTTCTTCCTTACTGAAGCAGTTCATTTTTAAATGAGAGAGAGAGCATGAGTGATAAACTCACTCAGTGTTTGTTTGAAAATATTATTTCACCCATACTTGTGGATGCAGAATTTTAGATTTGCAGTTATTTTCGTTAACACTTTGAAGATACTTATCACCTCACGTTCTCATGCTTTTTTATTGATTCTATTGAATCTACTGACAAATTCTTGTATCCTTGTACATGATCTGTCCTTTTTGGTGGCTTGTAATTGGTCTCTTTGATGTTCTGCAGTTTCACTGAAAGATTTGTATAATTATGTCTTTCTCAAGACTTCAAGTGCTTCTTCAGTTTGATCTTACATCAATAATAAAAATGTTTTATCCATATTAATATTGTCTCTCCTGAATTTTTCTTTTTTTTTTCCTGATTTTTTTTCTATCATTTTTCTTAAAACTCCTATTGGATGGATGCTGTACCTTTTTAGTCTATTTCCCATGTATCTTATTTTCTATCCCAGTTTATCTCTCTCTTCTGTATTTTGGGTAATTTTTACAATGTTATCCTTCAAATCATTAATTTTCTTTTTAGATGTGTTAATTGGCTCACTAAAGTTTTAATTAAATGGCTAGATTTTTTGTTTCATTTCATATTATTTGGCAAATATATATGTACTTTTTTAATAGTCCTCCCAGACCCCCCTGGCCAGCCCAATGCTTACTATGTGTCAAGCACTACTGTAAGAGCTTTAGGTAACTTAACTAATTTAATCCTCATAGCAACAATATGAAGCTAGACTGTTTGTATTTGATTCTAGCTCTGTGTATTCATCCTATGAACTCTATTATATCACTTAGGCTCTCTGTACTCCAGTTTCTTCATATATAAAATTGGGATAATTGCACCTATGTCTCTGCCTCTCTCTCTCTGTCTCTCACAAATGAGTAAATAAAACCTTATTCATGAGAGACACACTGAGAAAGGCAGAGACATATGCAGAGGGAGAAGCAGGCTCCATGCAGGGAGCCTGACATGGGACTTGATACTGGGACTTCAGGATCACGACCTGAGCCAAAGGCAGACGCTCAACTGCTGAGCCACCCAGACGTTCCCCAATAAAGTCTTAAAAAAAAAAAAAAAAAAAAGGTAAAGGATATGAACCAATGTTTCTCCAAAGAAAACATACAAATAAGCAAAACGCACACTAATGATGTTCAGCATCATTAGTCATTAGGGAAATGTATATGAAAACCATGATGAGATAACACAATAATCAGGATAGCTATAATAAACAATAACAAGTGCTGGTGAGAATGTGGAGGAATGCTAATATAATGATAGTGGGATTGTAAAATGGTATTACTCCTTGGAAAACACTTTCAGTTCTTCAAGAGGTTAAACATAAAGTTACCATATGACCTAGCAACTCCAGTCATATATGTATACTCAGGATAAGTGAAAATACATTTGACACAAAAAACTGTATACAAATGTTCACAGTAGATTATAGTAAAAAAGAAATAATAATTATTTAGCAACTTATGAATGGGTAAATAAAATGAGGTTTATCCATAATGAAATATTAGTCAGTCACAAAAGGTATCAAGTACTGATACAATAAACGTGGATGAAACTTGAAAATACTTTGCTAAGTAAAATAAGCCACACAAAAAGGCACATGTAGATGATTCCATTTATATGAAATGCCTAGAATAGGCAAATTCATCTACATTTCTTCCCTATGACCTTTCATTCCTATCCTTTAAATATTTTTCCTCTATTAAATTATTTCCTCAATTTTTAGGAATGCTTTTTATTAGGGACATTAGGTGTTTGTGACATAATTTCCTTTTTGTAGTCTCACATTTGTTTTAATTTTAAGAGCCCATACTCTTAACTACCACACTACACTGCATCCCTTGTTCTTTCCTTACACTGTTATCTCTTAGGTTATTTTAAAATTATTTAAAAATATTGCTCCTGAGGTGCCTGGGTGGTATAGTCAGTTAAGTGTCCGACTCTTGGTTTCACCTCAGGTTGTGATCTCATGAGTTCTGGGATTAAGCCCCAAGTTGGGCTTTGAGCTCAGCACGGAGTCTGCTTAAGACTTTCTCTCCTCCCTCTGCATGAGTGTGTGTTCTCTCTCAAATCAATCAATTTAAAAAAACAAAAATAAAAATACTGCTCTTCTATAATCTCAAGTCTTTAAAAGATGGGGTCTTTCTGTTACATCTTTCTCATGGTGGACTGATTGTGAACTCATCTTAAGGGGCACCTATTTTTTTTTTTTCCTCTATGGGAATACTGTGAAATTTGGGATCTTACAGTGATACTGGGGTTACTTTATTTTTTAAAGATTTTATTTATTTATTCATGAGACACAGAGAAAGAGGCAGGGACATAGGCAGAGGGAGAAGCTGGCTCCATGCAGGGAGTCCGACATGGGACTCAATCCCGGGACTCCAGGATCACGCCCTGGACCGAAGGCAGATGCTCAACTGCTGAGCCACCCAGGCACCCCCTGTGATTGCTTTAAAGAGGCATATACGTCTGGGATAAATTTTTATACTAATATTTCAGGTAGAAACTTCCCACACATAAGAGTAAATTTGCACTCTGAATCTGCAGGAGGTACAGGCTTCAAATTTTTGACATCTTATAGGAGATTTTGGGTTCCTTTCCAGAGGCATGACAGAGAAAAAGCTTCTTTGTTACCTACCAGTTGTAAAAGTTTGACTGAATTAGTCTTTCTTTCCCTTATATTTCTCTGACTGTTCTGTCCTGTAGCAAAGGTTCAACTCCAACTCCTCACCTCATGTAATCCTAATGTGTCTCTCCTCCTTTCTCTATATAGGCATGGAAATCCAAGCTCCTAGTTATACCTGGGTTATAACCAATTGTAACTTCCAGGGCTGCTGCTTCATCTGTTCACCTCCACCTCTGCATTTCAATCCCCTCTTTGCTTCTGACACCTGAGACTTTCCTTTTTCTCAATGAGCTCAATCATGCATCACACATTTTGAGAGGCGGTTAAGGCTTGCTAGCATCTTTAGGTTTGGAACAAAAGCATTTCAGTGTTATCTGGAACCTCTGTCAGACTGCAATAATCTATTTAAATATATTTTCTTCCAATAGATCATGAGTTTATGAGGGCTGGGACAAAGACTCACTCACCTTTGTATCAACCCAGTTCCTAGCAAAATTGTCAGCATTTATAAGATCTTTGATATGTTTGCCAATTCAAGAGTCTATTTTTCATGGTTGATACAAAATGAAAATAAGTTAGTAGTTCCCACTTTTCTCATCCTTTAGGACTATATTTTATTATTTTTCCAGCAATGAGATTCATATTTTGAAAGCTTTTCTACTGAATTATTTTTATTAAGTAATGTACTTTTCCACTTACATTAATTAAAAATAGATACACCAAACAGAATTTCTCATGACTATGAAAAATCTAGCATTACCACAATGAGTTATCTAAGCAAAAAGGAGAGAAAATGGACATTTTTACTAACTAGCATTTTATCCCCCCAAAACCTATAGTTGCTATTACTTGTACTAGTTTCAAAAAAACCTCCAGAATCCAGGGACTCTGGTTTATAAGTATTTATGAAGTTTTTTTCTTTGATTTTCTCATACACATACAGATTCATTTAAGAAAAGGAAAACTTTTGACTACAGATATTCGTGTATTTATTTTAGTGCTCAGTGGACTTTTTAAAAAAGTTCTCATGTAATTTTCCTCTCTTAATCTCAAGAGTACTCTTAGGGAAAAAAAGTACTCTTGGGTACATCGCCATTTATGGCATTAAGCTCACAGGATATCTGTTCTTTTAATATTCTCTATTTCCTACCAAAACCCTTTCTTTTTTCTCGTGGTAGAAAGCAAAACAAGTAAATATATAAAACACAAAAAACCCCAAAACAACAACAAATACACACAAAACTGTCTATCTGCTTGTTTGCAGGAGGCTAACCTCTTCCATCTCATTACAATCATTCCTTACAATACCTTACAATCATTCCTCTTAGAGAGGCTTGCATGTGAGTCTTTGCTTCTATAACAGAGACACATAATACAGCTAGGAGAATTTTTAAATATAGTTAATAGATTTCACTAAACTGAAGATAATCCATCTTAGCTGCCAGAAAGAATATATTAATGGTCCATCCTGATTATCATGTATATCTAACAGTTTCCTATATGCCATGCAGATATTAGCTTTCAATGACAGAAGCCTATACTTCCCTTTGTCCAAAAAAACAAATATTAACATGATGATAAAGACATAACAGCATTTTTAAATTAAAGAAATTTTAATAAAAATTTTTATTCTACATAAAAAAAAGATTTTATTTATTCATGAGAGAAACACAGAGAGAGGCGGAGATATAGGCAGAGGGAGAAGCAGGCTCCCTGAGGGGAGCCCAATGCAGGACTCGATTCCAGGACCCTGGGATCACACCCTGAGACAAAGGCAGATCTCAATCACTGAGCCACCCCGGTGTTCCTCTATTCTACTCTTAATTTTGAAAGCTGTCATGTTTTCTGGCAAGGCCTAGTGTGTAACTGCTATACACTAGAGTGATAAAGTCAGAGTCAGATCCATAAAATCATTCCTAAAACTAAGTCACAAACTTAAGTTCCAAGAAATAAAATATATTGCATGCCAACTTGCCTACACTGACCCAACCTAATAACTAAAATGATACTGTTCAAAAACAAAGTACAACTGAAATTTTATTCCTGATCACCACCTTACTTTCTAGCATATATTTCCTCATCCTTGCAAGAAGCCTAGCATAAACCTATTCCAGTATTATTATCATCAGGATAATTTCTGCCAGCTTTATCTCTTTTCAAAGAAATGGACACCCTACATTCTGGAAAGCAACCAGAACATTTAAGAGGAATCCTGTGAGAATCACTATCATACCTAAGGAAAGAAGAAAATGCAGGCAGGTGTTTTCTGTTATTCTAGAAATCAAACAAAGGCCAGGATCTGAGAACATTTACCACAGAGTTTTTGTCTATGGCTAAGGCTATCTGGATAGTTGAGTATACAATTAAAGTTTTACCAATACAGAAGGCGGCCAGGAAAAAGTGACACTAAACTTCTTTACATGTAAGATACCTTAAGAAAAAAATCTTGAATGGTATTAAATACAAGTTAAAAAAATCATTTTCTGGGGCAACCCCAGTGGCTCTGTGGTTTGGCGCCTGCCTTCGGCCCAGGGTGTAATCCTGAAGACCTAGGATCGAGTCCCACATCTGGCTCCCTGCATGGAGTCTGCTTCTCCCTCTGCCTGTGTCTCTGCCTCTCTTTCTCATGAATGAATAAATTAAAAAAATCTAAAAAAAAAAACAACTTTTTTCTCAAGGACAGTAGTACAAACCATAGGTATTGGTTACAACACACCCCCCACCAAACAATTTAGTGTTGGAAAGCAGAAAAATTTAGTATTATCCCTTCAAATAAAGCCTTTTCCTTAGTAAATACATAGAAATCAACTTAATGACTTTTATTTTTAAAAAGATTTTATTCATTCATTCATTCATTTATTCATTCATTCATTCATTCATGAGAGACATAGAGAAAGAGGCAGAGGGAGAACCAGGCTCCCTGAAGGGAGCCAGATGCAGGACTCGATCCCTAGGCCCAGGGATCACAACCTGAGCCAAAGGCAGACGCTCAACCACTGAGCCACCCAGGCGTCCCTATGTAATGCTTTTGATTAAAAAAAAAAAATACTTATGTTGTTTGAGAATAACTAAGCAGGCAGAGGAGTGACCTTCAAGAATTCTGAGCATTTTAAATACATGTATACACAAAGAAAAAAAAAAACACTTTAGATGACATGAATCAAAAAATCCTTAAAGTAAGAAGTTTTGAGGAAATTTTATCTTTTCACAAAATCACGGTGCATGTGTGGGAAAAGAAAGAATGAAACTGGCACAAAACATAAGTTAGCTACAAATTGTACAACCAAGTGCATGTACACTGAAGTATCTTTAAATAAATCCAGGGGATAGGAAAGCATTCAGATTTTTATTGAAAACCATTCACACTGAAAGCAACTGACATACAAACTCTGCAATCCCACCTTTTCTTCCTGTTCTATGAGAATTCAATATAAAAGGACTTCTCTGTTCTTACGTGACTGTACAAACTTTTATATGTGGGTAAATCATTAGAACTGGCATACCATGACCAGTGCATTCTTGGTGTTTTCTCCATTCCCCAGTTACCTCTTAAATTATAGAAAAGTACTTTAAATGATCTTATATATTTATGGTTGTTGAAATAATTCACTTACCATTTGATAAACTCAAGTATCTTAAAAACTTTGATTTCTAGGGATGGCTCAGTCAGTAAAGCATGAGACACTTGTAAGCCTGAGCCTCACGTTGGGTGTAGAGATTACTTAAAATCTTTAAAAAAGACACTTTGAGTTTTAGAAATCAACAAGAAGCAGTAAGTATAGACAGATTCTAATAAGGAATACATACCCATTAAGGGCCATTTAAAAGAAATTAGAGAGGTGCCTGGGTGGCTCAATTGGTTAAGCATCTGCTTCTTGATTCCGAGTCAGGTCATGATCTCAGGGTCGTGGGATTGGACTCTACATTTGGCATGGAACCTGCTTAAGATTCTCTCTCCCTCCCCCCACTCCTTGCTCATGTATGCTCTCTCTCTAAAAAAAAAAAGAAAAATAAATAAATAAATATAAAATAAACAAAATTAGAGACTGAATATATTAATGATACTAGACAGTAAAATTTGTCTGCTACTGGAGGCAACATTTTCTAAAACACATTTATATGTGACTGGGGTTGGGGGAATGGTAATGACTGAAAATTATGATTTAAAAAATTGGGTTATTGGGATGCCTGGGTGGCTCAGCGGTTTAGCACCTGCTTTCGGCCCAGGGTGTGATCCTGGAGACCTGGGATCGAGTCCCACATCGGGCTCCCTGCATGGAGCCTGCTACTCCCTCCGCCTGTGTCTCTGTCTCTGTCTCTCTCTCTGTGTCTCTCATGAATAAATAAAATCTTTAAAAAAATAAATAAATAAAAATAAAAAATTGGGTTATTGGGCAGCCCGGGTGGCTCAGTGGTTTAGCACTGCCTTTGGCCTGGGGTGTGATCCTGGAGTCCCGGGATCAAGTCCTACGTCAGGCTCCCTGCATGCAGTTTGCTTCTCCCTCTGCCTGTGTCTCTGCCTCTCTCTCTCCTCTCTGTTTCTCATGAATAAGTAAATAAAATCTTAAAAAAAAAAATTGGGTTATCTAAAATATAAGCAGTAAAATTTAGCCTATTGATTGCTTAGATATCTAAACTCAAGATACGCTTTTTGTTTTCCTAAATAGAAAAGGCAGTTTTGCCTGTCTTGCTTTAAGAATAAATGTTAGCTTTAATTTCTACTTCCAGAAGATGGAGCAGATATACTTTTCCCTAATCCTTCCAAAAAATACAAAAATACCGCTAAAAAAAAAAAAAGTAAAACTAAATACTGTATATAAGCTATGTATATATCTATATAAAACTACATTCAGGGGCGCCTGTGTGGAACAGCTGGTTAAGCATCTGACTCTTGGTTTCAGCTCAGGTCTGATCTCAGGGTTGCAAGATCAAGTCCCAGGTCTGGCTCCACAAACAGTGGGGATTCTGCCTGAGTTTCTCTCTTTTTCTTCCTCTGCCTCCTCCCCAATTTGGTCTCTCTCTTACTGAAATAAATAAATCTTTATCCCCTCCCCGCCAAAACTATATCCACACATAAACTCACATCCATACAAACATAAAAAGGATGGTGAAAAGACAGGAGACTGATTAGAGAAACTGGGGCCGAAAGCATGATACAAATGGTAAATTCCCTAGATTTCCTTTTTGCTTCGTATGTCCAGACTTGAGCTGAATAACCCAGCAGCCTGGAAATGCCTATAGTGACAAACTACAAACACCTCTGTTCTCCAGCCACAGAAGTCTAGAAAGGGAAGCGTCAGCATAGCAAGACAGAAACTAGACAATCACTGGACTCCAAATGCCACAAAAAAAACCCCTGTGGTCTAGTGATGCAACTGGGTTCATCTAATCACCCATAATTCATGTTTGACATCTGATTCATTTCAGAAGTAATTAAATACTCTCCATATGCTTCCAGAAGAACTGATAATATCTCTGGATTTCCTAAGCATGTTCAGATAGGAACTTCCAATTTTCCTTTCTGTTTTAGGTAAAAAAAAAAAAAAAGTTCCTTCTTTGTCACACATGTAGCTCCTTCCCATTTAGATTAATGACAATAAGTACTAATTTTATTAGCTCAGCAATTTGTCAATAAATTAATATTTACTTTTATCAACTTGAAAAATTAATTTTTAAAGTTGCTGATTTACCAGTATTCATGGACATTTGGTATTCATTGTATAATTGATTTTTAAAAACTCTAAATTTATGTTACAGGGGATTATACTGTTCTATAAATACACAGAAATATACTGGCTAAGGATCAGTTCAATGATATCAAGAGATAGATTTATCACCAAACAGGCTGATTTGTTTCCATTAAAATGTTTTTTATAAGGTAATTACTATTTATAATATAGAATTTTTGTTACTATGATTGGAAGGAAATAATTTCCCAAAATTAAAAAAAAAATCATACTTCTACTGGTATTTTGAAGCTCAACTGACTAGTCAAATATATGAAAGAACTAAATGGCAATTAAAATGAATAGGTTAACCTATCCAAGAGTATAAACAAACAAAAGGTCACTACACAGTTTTGCTAAGGAATTGAAAGCATTAAAGATTGAAAACCTCAGATGCTTTAAGGGAAATAGAGAAAACCACCTGCAATTGATAGGATTCAGACTGAATTATTTTCTTTAAGGAATTTTTTTTGGACTGCATTTATTTTACCTCTTCAAAATATTAGTGTAGCATTTATAACCCCCATCCTCCTTGTTTCCAGGAATATATTTAAATTTGCAATGTTAAAACAGTAAAATGGCTGTGGGGTACATGATATCACAACTGCCTGTGATATACTGTGCCATAAATGCTTAAAGGATTTTTAAGACCTACAACATGGAAAAAAGATCTTAAAAACCCTGAAACTTCATTAAAAAACTTGTAGCAGCTCATATCCAATAAGGCAAATTCTGAAATTAGTTAACAGTAAGTTGTATTGAGAGCATATATTCATTATGTAACGATGAAAAGAATGGCATGTATTAATATTTTAATATGTCTCAGAAACAGTAAACAAAACTTACCTATATTTTCTCTTAAGGTAATCTATTTTTGTGATTTCAATTATAGGCACTTCTGTTTTGATGACTCCAAAATCAGTATTTCTAGCTCTCACTTTTATCTGAAACATCATACATATTAGACTTAATGGCCTTCTTGACATCTCTACCTAAGGATATGCCACAAATACCTTCAATCAACTTTAGGAAAGAGGAATGTTCTACCTTCTCCAAATATGGTATTTCTTCTGGAATCATTGTCTCAACTAGTGTAACTACCTCCACTCACTCACCCAAAATGGATAATCTGGCCAACGGTCTGTGGGTAGAAGTGACCTTGGGCCCCAGCATAGAAGAAACTGCACAGAACCCTCTAGCTGTCCCTTCCTTCTGCAATGACTAAGGAGACTTCATAGTGACAGAGTTAAGCTATAAAAATGTAAATAGATCGAGATCATTGCACTATGGCACAGAGAACAATTCCTCAGAGTCACCAAGACATGTAGCAGATTCTGCATAATTGAGAAATTAACTTTTACAGTGTTACACCACTGAGATTATGGGGTGTTTGCTATCACATTAGAGCCTACGATACATACTATCTCTTGGTCTCAACAGCCCTTTATTTTTTAAAAAATTTAACTTAAAACCTTTTTCTTTTTTTTCTAAATTGTGGTAAAACATACATAAAATTTGCCATTTTGATGATTTTTACATGTACAGTTTAGTGGTATCAAATACATTCACTGTTGTGCAACCATCACTACCATCTAATTTTATGGCTCCTTGTATCCTGTGACTCTGAAATTCTATACCTTTTAGACAGTAAGTCTCCAATCTCTCCTCTCCCTAGTGCCTAGCAACCACCATTATATTTTCTGTCTTTATTATTTTGATTCCTCTGAACACCCCATATAAGTGCATTCATACAGTATTTGATTTTTTGTGACTGGTTATTTTTATTTTGCGTAATGACTCAAGTTTCATTCATGTTGCAGCATACTGCAAAATTTCCTTCCATTTTAAGGCCAAAGAATATTTCATTGTATGTGCAGTTGCCCCTTGAACAACATGGAAGTTATAGGCACTAACCTACCATGCAGCTGAAAATCTGCATATTACTTTTGGCTCCCTCAAAAATTAACTACTAGGGCAGCCCGGGTGGCTCAGCGGTTTAGCACTGCCTTCAGCCCAGGGTGTGATCCTGGAGACCCGGGATCAAGTCCCACATCTGGCTCCCTGCATGGAGTCTGCTTTTCCCTCTGCCTGTATCTTTGCCTCTCTCTCTCTCTCTCTCTCTCTGTGTGTCTCTCATGAATAAATAAATAAAATATTAAAAAAAATTATATAAAAAAAATTAACTACTAGTAACCTACTGTTGTTTTAAAGCCATACTGGTAACATAAACAGTTGATTAACCCATATCTTATATGTATCATATACCTCAGTCTTACAGTAAAGGAAACTAGAAAAAATATTAAGGGGAATACATTCATAGTACCCTATTTTTTGAAAATAAAAAAAAAAAATCCATGTATAAGTGGACCCATGCAGTTCAAACCTATGTTGTTGAAGAGTCATCAGTATACTTATCCATTCACATTTTACTTAGCCATTCATTCTTTGATTGGGTAAGACATTAAGGTTGCTTCTACATTTTAGCTATTACGAATAATGCTGCTATAAACATGGGCATACAAATGTCTCTTTGAGACTCTGTTTTCAATTCTTTTGGGTATATACCCCAAGGTGGAAATTCTGGATATGATAACTCTATTTTTAACTTTGTGAGGGACTGCCATATTGTTTCTCACAGCAGCTATATCATTTCACATTCCCACCAATATGGCACAAAGGTTCTAATTTATCCACATCCTTGGGAACACCTGTTTTCTATTTTTTTGATAGTAATCATCCTAATTGCTGTGCTATGATATTTCATTGTACTTTAAATTTGCATTTCCCTAATGATTAGTAATGTTGACATCTTTTCATGTTTTTATTGGCCATTTGTCTATCTTCAGAGAAATTTCTACTCAAGTCGTTTGCACATTTTTTAATTGGGCTGTTTACTGTTGTTGAGTTTTAGGAGTTCTCTATATATTCTGGATACTAATTCCTTACCAAACATATGATCCGCAAATTTTTCCCATTCTGTTAGTTGCCATTTTACTCTTTGGATAGTGTCTTTTGGTATACAAATTTTAAAATTTTCATTAAGTCTAATTTGTCTACTTTTTTCCTTTTGTTATCTGTGTTTTTGGAGTCATATCCAAGAAATTATCACCAAATCCAATTTCATAAAGCTTTTACAAGAATTCTATTGTTTTAGGTCTTACATTTAGGTCCTTGACCTATTTTATTTTTTAAAAAGATTTTATTTACTTATTCATGAGAGACAGACTGAGAGAGAGAGAGGTAGAGACATAGGCAGAGGGAGAAACAGACTCCACGCAGGGAGCCCGATGTGGGACTTGATCCTGGGATTCTGGGATCATGCCCTGAGCTGAAGGCAGATGCTCAACTGCTTAGCCACCCAGGCATCCCAGTCCTTGATCTATTTTAAATTACATTTTTTGTATATATTGCTTTAAGTAAGGGTCCAACTTCATTCTTTTGCATGTGGCTATCTGGTCTTCCCAGTATCATTTGTTGAAAAGATAGTTCTTTCCTCATTGAATGATCCTGGCACCTTTGTTAAAAATCATTTGATCATATATGTGAAGGTTTATTTCTGGGCTCCATATCCCACTGGTCTGTATGTCTATCTGTATGCCAATTAGCATACTGTTTTGATGACTATTGCATTGTAATAAGTTTTGAAATCAGAAAGTGTGGGTCTTCTAGTTTTGTTCTTTTTAAAAATTGTTTTGGTTATTTGAGGCCCCTTGAGATTCCAGATGAATTTTTGAATAGATTTCTCTATTTCCACAAAGGCATCACTGGAATTTATAAAACATTGAATGGACTCTTTAGGTTGCTTTGGATACTACTGACATTTTAACAATATTGTCTTTTTTTTTTTAAGATTTATTTATTCAGAGAGAGAGCATGTGTGCAAGAAGGGGGATGAGCAGAGGGAGAAGGAGACACATAGACTCCCTGAGTGGGGAGCCCCATGTGGGGCTTGATCTCAGGCCTCTGAGAATCATAGCCTGAGTTGAAATCAAGGGTTGGACGCTCAACCGACTTAGCCACCCAGGCACCCCAAACAGTAAGTCTTCAAATTCATGAACATGGGACATGTTTCCATTTATTTATGTCTTCTTCAATTTCTTTTAGCAGTATTGTTTGTAGTTTTCAGTTTTTAAGTTTCCCTGGTTAATTCCTAATATTTTATTCTTCTTAAAAATTATATTCCTTTTTTTTCTTGTTTAAAATTGAAGTATACTTAATGTACAATGTTATATTATTTTCAATATATTCATTCAACATATACAATATATTCATTCAACAATTCTATACATTACTCAGTGTTCATAGTAAGTATAGTCACTATCTGTCACTAAACATCATTATTACAATATTACTGACTATATTCTCTACATTGCACTTTTCATCTTTATGAGTTATTTATTTTATAATTGGAAGTTTTTACTTCTTAATCCCCATTATTTATTTATTTTACCAATACCCCCATTTACCTACCTTCTGGCAACCATCAGTTTGTTCTATAAATTTAGGAGTATACTTATTTGTTTTAAATTCCACATACATGAAATCATATGGTATTTCTCTTTCTCTCTTATTTCATTTAGTCTAATACCCTTTCCCATCCATGTTGCCACAAATGACAAATCTCATTCTTTATAGCTGAGTAATATTTCATTGTTTTTATATACCACCTTTTCCGTATTGATTTGTCTACTGATAGACACTTGGGTTGCTTCCATAATCTGGCTATTGTAAATAATGCTTCGATAATCAAAGGGTTGCATATTTTTTCTAATTAGTGTTTTTGTTTTCTTTAGGTAAATTTTTTTGATGCTATTGTAAATGGAATTGTTTTGTAATTTCCTTTTCAGACTATTCATTGTTGGTGTATAGAAATATAACTGATTTTTCTATGTTGACTTTTTAAAAAAGTAGCATCTTGCTACTTTGCTGAATTCATTTTTAACAGGTTTCTTTTGTGTGGAATCTTTAGGGTTTTCTGCATAAAAGATCATATCATCTACACAAAGACATAATCTTCCTTTCCAATTTGGATATTTCATTTTTTTGCCTATATAGTCTTAGCTAGGACTCCCAGTACTATATTGAATAGAAATGGTGAAAGTGGGCATTCTTTCCTTGTTCTTCATCTGAAAAGAAAGCTTTCATTTCAGTCTTTCACACTGAGGATGATGCTTGCTGCAGGTTTTTCATATATGGCTTTTATTACGTGAAGGTAGCTTCCTTTTATTCCTACTTTGTTGAGTGTTTTTATAATGAAAATGTGTTACATTTTGACAAATACTTGTTATTCATCAATTGAGATGATCATGTAGTTTCTCCCTCACTTCTTTCTGTTGATGTGGTGTATTACATTGTTAAATTTTTGCATATGGAATCATTCTTGCGTTCCAGGAATAAATCCTGACATGGTGTATAATCTTTTTAATATACTGAGGAATTTTGTATGTTAGTATTTTGCTGAGGATTTCTGCAGGAATGTTCAAAAGGGATAGTGGTCTGTGGTTTTCTTGTAGTCTCTGGCTTTGGTATCAGGTAATGCTGGCCTTACAGAATGAGTTAGGGAATATTTCCTGGACTTCATATTTTTGGAAAAGTTTGAGAAAGATAGGCATTCGTAAATGTCTGGTAAATTTCATAAGAAGGGATCCCTGGGTGGCGCAGCGGTTTGGTGCCTGCCTTTGGCCCAGGGAGTGATCCTGGAGACCCGGGATCGAATCCCACGTCAGGCTCCCGGTGCATGGAGCCTGCTTCTCCCTCTGCCTATGTCTCTGCCTCTCTCTCCTCTATGTGACTATCATAAAAAAAAAAAAAAAAAAAAATTAAAAAAAATTTTCATAAGAAAAGCCATCAGGACCAGGGCTTTCTTTATTGAGATATTTTTGATTATTGGTTCAATCTTCTTACTAGTTAGAAAAGCTAAAAAAAAAAAAAAAAAATTCTGAGTAGACCTATAACTATTTCTTTGTGATTTAGTCTTGGTAGGTTTTGTATTTTTAGGAATTTGTCCATTTCATGCATGCTGGCATACAATTTTCACAGTACTCTCTTATAATTACTTTTATTTCTATAGAATCACTAGTAATGTCTGCACTTACATTTCTGATTTTAGGAGTATTCTTATTCCCTCTAGCTAAAGGTTTACCAATTTAGTGGACTTTTTCAAAGAATCAACTTTTGGTTTCATTGATTTTTTTCTTTCTATTCTCTACTTCATTTATCTATTCACATAAAGTCTTTATTCACTTCTGCTCACTTTGGATTAGTTTGTTCTACTTCTGTAAGTTGTGAGAGGGCAGGCTGTGGACGTGAGATCTTTGCTTTTTAAAGTAAGCATTTACAGCTGTGAATTTCCCTTTTAGCATTGTTTTCACTTTATCCCATAAGTTTTAGCATGTTGTATCTACATTTTCATTCATCTCTGTTTTCTAATTTCACCTGTGATTTTTTGATCTATTGTTTAAATGTATATTAATTTTCACGGTTTGTAATTTTTTCAGTTTTACTTTTGTTATTGATTTCTATCTTCATCTTGTGGTCAGGTAAGATATTTTGTATGATATCTTTTTAAATCTACAGAGACTGAATTTGTGATCTAACATACATTCTGTGGTGGAAAATGTGTCCTGTTCACAAGAGAAGAATGTATATGCCGCTGTTGTTGGGTAGAATGCACTTTATGTATCTGTGGTCTAGTTGGTTCACTGTGTTGTTTAAATCCTTTGTTTATAATCTGTCTGATTGTTATATCCATAATTGTGAGTGGGATACTGAAGTCTCCAACTATTACTGTAGAACTATTTCTCCTATCACTTGTCAGGTTTTGCTTCATATATTTTAAAGTCAACAGGCATGTAAATGTTTATAGTTCTTATATATTTTCTTGCTGTGTTGAACCGTTTATTAATATATAATATCCTTCATTGTCTTTTGTAAGTTTTTGATTTTAAAGTCTCTGTCCGTTATTAGTAGAGCCACTCCTGCTCTTTTTGATTATTGTTTGTATGTAACCTTTTCCCCATCCTTTCATTTTTAACTGTTTTTGTCTTTTGATCTCAAGAGAGTCTCTTGCAGACAGCATCTAGTTGGATCCTGTGTTTTGCACCATTCTGCCAATATGCCTTTTGGAGAGTTTAATCCATTACATTTAAAGTACTTACTGGGGCAGCCCAGGTGGCTCAGTGGTTTAGTGCTTGCCTTCAGCCCGGGGCATGATCCTGGAGACCTGGGATCGAGTCCCATGTCAGGCTCCCTGCATGGAGCCTGCTTCTCCCTCTGCCTCTCTTGTTCTGTGTCTTTCATGAATGGATGAATAAAATCTTAAAAAAAAAAAATTACTGATAAGGAGGGACTTACTCTTGTTATTGTGCTATTGGTTTCTTTATATGCTTTATAGTTTTTTTATCCCTGATTTCTTACATTACTGTCTTATTTTGTGTTTCATTTATTTTGTTTTGTAGTGGAATGTTTAAATTCTTTCCTCATTCTTTTTCTGTATATTCTATAGCTATTTTGTTGATGTTACCATAAGAATTACATTTAACAACCTAAGGTTGTAACATGCTAATTTGAATTTATATCAGCTTAACTGCAATAACATTAAAACTCTGCTCCTTTTCAGCTATGTCCTTTATGTTTTTAGTTTTTAATGTACAAAATTATGTCTTTATACACTGTGTACCTGAAACCATAAACTAGTAATCCTTTTAAATTACTCATCTCCTAAATAGAAAATGAGATGTGGACTTATAAACCAAAGTTAGACTAATATGAGCTTTTATGTTAATAATTGTTTTTGAAAGTATATTAGCCTCTTAAATCACACAGAAAACAAAAAATAAAGTCACAAACCATTCGAACAATAAGTAACAAAAGTGCCATTTGTTTACCTATATTGAAATCTTTATTTCTCCATAGGGTTTCAAGTTACTGTCAAGTTACTATACTAGTAACTTGAGACCAGTAACTTATCTCTCATTTTATGGCAGGACTCCCTTTAATTGGGAATGTCTTATTTTTTTCCTCATTTTTGAAGGCCAGTTTTATCAGATAGAGGATTCCTTTTGTTTGTGTTTTCTTTTTCTTTTAGGGCTCTGAATATATTGGCCCACTATCTTCTGGCTTCAAAGTTTCTGATGATAAATCTGCTGAAAATCATTTGAAAACTTGTATGTGATGATTCACTTCACTTCTCTTTTTGCTTTTCAAGTTCACTCTTTATCTTTTGAAATTA
This sequence comes from Canis aureus, assembly GCF_053574225.1. Taxonomy (NCBI): domain Eukaryota; kingdom Metazoa; phylum Chordata; class Mammalia; order Carnivora; family Canidae; genus Canis; species Canis aureus. The sequence goes on along the minus strand of NC_135635.1, from coordinate 44,498,514 downwards.
TGTTTAGGTGTGGATCTCTTTAAATTCATTCTACTTGGAGTTTGTTGAGATTCTTGAATGTTTATGTTGATGTCTTTCATCAAACTTGGGAAGTCTTAAGCCTTTATTTCTTCAATTATTCTCTCTAATCCTTTCTCCTCTTCTTTGGAAATTCCTTTAATACATATATGTTTATCCACTTGTTGATATCTCTTAGGCTATGCTCACTTTTTTTTAATCTTTTTTCTTTCTCCTTGACAATTTCCATTATCCTACCTCAAGCACACTGATTCTTCTGCCTTACTGTACTTTTTATACTAGAAAAGCTATTGTACTTTTCAACTTCGAAATTTCTTTGGTTTATTACATTTTCTATTTATTGATTGATATTTCCACTTTATTCCCACATTTTTTTCTTAACTTTTCCCACATCTTGTTAGTTCTTTGACCATCTTGAAGACTGTTGTTTTAATGTCTGTGTCTAATAACTCTGCCATTAAATCTTTTTTAGAGACAGTTTCTCTTGATTTTTTTTCCCCTTTAAACAGCACAAACTTTTACCTATTTCTTAAAATGCCTTGGGATTTTTTTGTTGAATACTGGACATCTGAATTTGCTAATATGGTAATTTTGGAAATCAAATTCTCCGTCTTCCCTAGGGTTTGCTTTTTTTTTTTTTTAAGATTTTATTTATTCATGAGAGACAGAGAGAGAGAGAGTGAGAGACAGAGACACAGGAAGAGGGAGAAGCAGGCTCCCTGTGGGGAGCCCAATGCAGGACTCAATCCCAGGACCCTGGGATCATGACCTGAGCCAAAGGCAGATGCTTAACCACTGAGCTACCCAGGCACTCAGGTTTCTTTTTATTTAAAAATTAAAAAAATTTTTTTAAATTGATTTAATTTAATTTAATTGATTGATTGAATGTTGTAGGTTCTCTGCTGAGGATCAGCCTGAGGTATAAACTTAGTCTTTTCAGGTCTTTTCTGAGCCTTTCCCTGAGCATACATGGTCATTTTCTAATTTTCCTTGTATATTCAACTGTTTTTGAATGTCCTGGTCTTTAAAGCTTGGCTCTCAATAGGGGAAAATGCAAAGAATGAAGGGGGAGAAAATGGGGCTAGCCCTATAAGTCCCTTGGAAGTCTTTCCAGCTAGAGGAGGAACTGCCTTACAACAATTGGGGGAAGGGAGGGACAACAACAATGGCTACCTGCTTCTTTGCACCTCCATGATCAGAAGTAGCAATCAGTGATTAGAGAGCACAGATTCCCAGAATTTGGAGGACAGGGCTCTTTTTGCCAATTCTGCCTCCTGCAAGCTGTGTGCAAGCTGCTGTAGGAACACATGCACAGCTGCCTGCCACATGGCTCCTGGTGGAGGATGGGTAGCTGTTACTTTGCTAAGAGCTGAAATTGACTATAATTAACCATAATTTACCAACCAAGTCCTCCCCCTGGAAACTGCAAGCCTTCAACAGACTCCAGAGTTCCAAAAAATTTACATCAGACAGATTCTGCCAGAGCAACTGTTTTGATGGGGATTCCTGGTGCCTCCTACTATGCCACTTTACCAGAATCAAGATCTTCTTGATTCTGCCCTGTATTCTCAGCTTCATCATTTCCTACCTAGATAATTGGAACAGACTCTAAATCATCCTGTCTTTAACCTTACCATCCTCTTATCACTCCAGGCCCCCTCAAACTTCTATTAACTGCCAGAGTTATTTACCTAAAAGAACACTCTGAAAACATCAGTGAGACTAAAAACCTCTCCAGAGCTTGGCATTACCTACACGATCAATTCCAAACTGACCTCAGCATTGTGAATACAAGGCTTTCTATGATATTCTTTTCCAGCTCTAGGATCTCATCTTATGTCACTCCCACATAAGCAGTATATATTTGGTAATAACCTCTTGTAGTCCTCTGATCTTATGATGCTTCATGCTTTTAGCACTCCCTATTGATGTTGACGGCTCTGCCTAAGAAGAATTCTTTACCAGTTTTTTTCATGAGGCAACCTCGTATTAGTCTTTTTAGGATTCTCCTTTCTCAGAAAATATTATTTCACCTCAGTTGCTTCCTGGCTGTCTCAACAATGCCTGTTGATAGAATGCATTCATCTATATTAATGAATGCTAATCATTACATAGAAATGATTTATATTTCTCTTTCAAATAAAGAGCAAGCCTGACACATTCAAAGGCAACAAATTTGTCCCATTCGTCCTCTTATTCCAATACCTAGAAAAATACTTGGCACAAAATAAAAGGTTAAACTGAATTCCTACCCCACATCCCTAGTAAACTTGAGACAAAACAATATTCAGAATATTGGTGTAAAAAGTTATGTATTTTTATAAGTTCTATTTATATATTATGGAATCCTGAAGATATAGGAGAATGAAACTGTTAGGATGAAGGAATCAAGAAGTTATATCATCTTCACCCACATAGTAGTTTCCTAAATCTGTCATAACAAATTACCACAAACTTAGTGGCTTAAAACAACATACATATATTTTCTCACAGTTCTAGAGGCAAGAAGTCCAAAAGTTGGCAGGGCTTACTCCCTCAGAAGACTCTAGGGGGAGAATTCTTCCTCACCTCTTTCAGCTTCTGGTGGCTATTGGTATTCCTTGGCTAATGGCCACATCACTCCAAGCTCTGCCTCTGCCTTCACTCTGCCTTCTCCTCTGTGTCTGTCTTCTCTTCTGAGTCTTACTGGATTTGGGACCAATCCAGATAATCCAGAATGATCCCATCTTGAGATCTTTAACTTAATTCCTTCTGCAAAGATTGCTTTTCCAATTATTTGAAAATTATTTGGACCTCATGGTCATTTACAGATTCTAGGGATTTGGACATGGACATAGACTTTCAGAGCCCACCATTCAGCCCACTATAGCATGTTCTCTATCCCCCCAAATTCATATCCTCATATGCAAAATTAATTCACTCTAACCCAACATTCCCCAAAGTCTTAGCCTATACAGCATCAACTCTTAATTTAAAATCTCATCTAAATACTAGCAGCTCAAAAGTTTCAAATCTCATCATCAAAATCGGGTTAAGAACACTCTGGGTATGATCCATTCTGGGGAAGATTCCTCTCTGTTTGTTGACATGTGGAACTAGAAAACAAATGATCTAAACTACAATGCTGGGACAGGTATAGACAGGATAGACATTTCCATTCCAAAAGAGAAAAAACTGGAAATAACAAAGAGGTCATCAGTCCCAAGCAAGTTTGCAAACCAGCAGAACAAATTCCATTAAGTTTCAAGACTTTTGACTAAGCCTGTGTGGCTCTACCCTCTGGCCATGTGCTGGCTCCACTGGCCTCTGCCTCTGGGCCTCCTTACCCGCAGCAGCTCCATTAACATAATATCTTAAATTTTAAAGTCTTGATTTTAAGGTAAAACTAATCAATACTGTTGGAAGTCAAGAGACCAGTTACTCTTTCAAGACTGGGTATAGTGCCTGAAAGGCAGCATGAGGGCTAGTTTTTGGAGGTGTTGGTAATTAATGATCTGCTTTTTAGATGTGCATGTTGGCTACATGAATATGTTCCCTTTGTGAACATTCACTGATATGTATACTTATGATATGAATTTTCTATGTGTAAGTTATAATTTAATAAAAAAGATGTTTTCAAAAGGTTAAATCACAAAAAACTTCAAGCAACACAGGTAATGATCTCTGATGGAAACTCATTTCCTTCAATTATAGCCCATATTTTGTTTTTCTATAATTATAATATTATGGCAATGAAAAGATATTAAGTTATGAGTGCTCTCACCAGATGACATAAAAGTGGGAAACTCAGTCTCAGATTAAATGATATAATTTAGCTATCTTTTCTATTACATATAAGATAAACATTTATTTCAGTGCACACCATAAGAATAGCTGCAAGGTGGCAGAACTGGTAATATCATTCAAGACAATAATTTGGATTAGGAAATATTGCTACTATTTGTTTTGATGTCTAAATACAAATATAGTCAATAATGGCAATCAGCTGAAGTAGACCCAGCATTGAAAACTGGTTTCCTGTGCCATATAATTCCAGTTGGCTATTTTTTCTAAATAATAAAGCAAATACACAGTTGTGGGAAAACCAATATGATCTGGAAATAAAAGGCATCCAAATTGGTAAGGAAGAAGTAAAACTTTATTTGCAGATGACAGTATACTATACATTAGAAAACCCTAGGAGGGAGGGGCATGGAGGAAGAGTAGGGTCCCCAAATCACCTGTCCCCACCACATTACCTAGATAACCTTCAAATTATCCTGAAAATCTACAAATTCGGCCTGAGGTTTAAAGAGAGAACAGCTGGAACGCTACAGTGAGAAGAGTTCGCGCTTCTATCAAGGTAGGAAGACGGGGGGGGGGGGGGGGGGGGGGGGGGGAGAGAAAGAAATAAAGAAACAAAAGGCCTCCAAGGGGGAGGGGTCCCGCGAGGAGCCGGGCTGAGGCTGGGGCGAGTGTCCCCAGGACAGGAGAGCTCCGTCCCAGAGAAGCAGGAGCTGCACCAACCTTCCCGGGCGGAAAGGCCTCGCAGGGAGTTGGAGCAGGACCCCAGGAGGGCGGGGATGCCCTCAGGCTCCCTGGGGCAGTAAGAGACACCTGCGCCCCGGGAGGAGAGTGCGCCAAGCTCCCTGAAGGGCTGCAGCGTGCACGGCGGGGTCCACGAGGGGCCCGGGAGCAGCTCGGAAGGGCTCGGGCGGCGGCTCCGTGGAGAGGGCTTTGCGGCTCCGGGAGCAGCTCGGAGGGGCTCGGGCAGAGGAAGACCTTCCTGCGGAGGGGGCTGCGAGGCCCGGGAGCAGCTCAGAGGGGCTCTGGCGGCGGCTCCGCGGAGGGGGTGGGGAGCACAATCCAACAGCGCAGGCCCCGGAGCACTGGGAGCCGGGACACAGCCCAGGATCCGGCCTCCCCCGGGGACAGGCAGAGGCCAGGAGGGCCCAGGACCGCAAGGATGCTCCTGCCCCGAGCTGAGCAGATCAGCGGCCCTGCCCTGGAGCCTCCAGGCCCTGCAGGCAGAGAGCTCTGGAGCTACTGCGGGAGCTGAATACAGGACTCCAGAGCTGGCCGCCTCCACTGCGGTTGTTCCTCCTGGGGCCTCACGGGGTAAACAACCCCCACTGAGCCCTGCACCAGGCAGGGGGCAGAGCAGCTCCCCCAAGTGCTAACACCTGAAAATCAGCACAACAGGCCCCTCCCCCAGAAGATCAGCTGGACGGACAAGTTCCAGGGGAAGTCAAGGGACTTAAAGTATACAGAATCAGAAGATACTCCCCCCCCCCAAAAAAAAGATACTCCCCCGTGGTTTGTTTTGTATTTTTTTCTTTTTTTCTTTTTGATTTGTTTGCTTCCCCCACCCCTTTTTCCCCCTTTCTTTCTTTTTCTTTCTCTTTTTCTTCCTTTTTTCTTTTTTCTTTTTCTCTTTTCTTTTCTTCTTTCTCTCCTCTCTTTTTCTCCTTTTCCCAATACAACTTGTTTTTGGCCACTCTGCACTGAGCAAAATGACTAGAAGGAAAACCTCACCTCAAAAGAAAGAATCAGAAACAATCCTCTCTCCCACAGAGTTACAAAATCTGGATTACAATTCAATGTCAGAAAGCCAATTCAGAAGCACTATTATACAGCTACTGGTGGCTCTAGAAAAAAGCATAAACGACTCAAGAGACTTCATGACTGCGGAATTTAGATCCAATCAGGCAGAAATTAAAAATCAATTGAATGAGATGCAATCCAAACTAGAAGTCCTAACGACGAGGGTTAACGAGGTGGAAGAACGAGTGAGTGACATAGAAGACAAGTTGATGGCAAAGAGGGAAACTGAGGAAAAAAGAGACAAACAATTAAAAGGCCATGAAGATAGATTAAGGGAAATAAACGACAGCCTGAGGAAGAAAAACCTACGTTTAATTGGGGCTCCCGAGAGCGCCGAAAGGGCCAGAGGGCCAGAATATGTATTTGAACAAATCCTAGCTGAAAACTTTCCTAATCTGGGAAGGGAAACAGGCATTCAGATCCAGGAAATAGAGAGATCCCCCTCTAAAATCAATAAAAACCGTTCAACACCTCGACATTTAATAGTGAAGCTTGCAAATTCCAAAGATAGAAGATCCTTAAAGCAGCAAGAGACAAGAAATCCCTGACTTTTATGGGGAGGAGTATTAGGGTAACAGCAGACCTCTCCACAGAGACCTGGCAGGCCAGAAAGGGCTGGCAGGATATATTCAGGGTCCTAAATGAGAAGAACATGCAACCAAGAATACTTTATCCAGCAAGGCTCTCATTCAAAATGGAAGGAGAGATAAAGAGCTTCCAAGACAGGCAGCAACTGAAAGAATATGTGACCTCCAAACCAGCTCTGCAGGAAATTTTAAGGGGGCCTCTTAAAATTCCCCTTTAAGAAGAAGTTCAGTGGAACAGTCCACAAAAACAAAGACTGAATAGATATCATGATGACACTAAACTCATATCTCTCAATAGTAACTCTGAATGTGAACGGGCTTAATGACCCCATCAAAAGGCGCAGGGTTTCAGACTGGATAAAAAAGCAGGACCCATCTATTTGCTGTCTACAAGAGACTCATTTTAGACAGAAGGACACCTACAGCCTGAAAATAAAAGGTTGGAGAACCATTTACCATTCGAATGGTCCTCAAAAGAAAGCAGGGGTAGCCATCCTTATATCAGATAAACTAAAATTTACCCCAAAGACTGTAGTGAGAGATGAAGAGGGACACTATATCATACTTAAAGGATCTATTCAACAAGAGGACTTAACAATCCTCAATATATATGCCCCGAATGTGGGAGCTGCCAAATATATAAATCAATTATTAACCAAAGTGAAGAAATACTTAGATAATAATACACTTATACTTGGTGACTTCAATCTAGCTCTTTCTATACTCGATAGGTCTTCTAAGCAAAACATCTCCAAAGAAACGAGAGCTTTAAATGATACACTGGACCAGATGGATTTCACAGATATCTACAGAACTTTACATCCAAACTCAACTGAATACACATTCTTCTCAAGTGCACATGGAACTTTCTCCAGAATAGACCACATACTGGGTCACAAATCGGGTCTGAACCGATACCAAAAGATTGGGATCGTCCCCTACATATTCTCAGACCATAATGCCTTGAAATTAGAACTAAATCACAAGAAGAAGTTTGGAAGGACCTCAAACACGTGGAGGTTAAGGACCATCCTGCTAAAAGATGAAAGGGTCAACCAGGAAATTAAGGAAGAATTAAAAAGATTCATGGAAACTAATGAGAATGAAGATACAACCGTTCACAATCTTTGGGATGCAGCAAAAGCAGTCCTAAGGGGGAAATACATCTCAATACAAGCATCCATTCAAAAACTGGAAAGAACTAAAATACAGAAGCTAACCTTACACATAAAGGAGCTAGAGAAAAAACAGCAAATAGATCCTACACCCAGCAGAAGAAGAGAGTTAATATGGATTCGAGCAGAACTCAACGAAATCGAGACCAGAAGAACTGTGGAACAGATCAACAGAACCAGGAGTTGGTTCTTTGAAAGAATTAATAAGATAGATAAACCATTAGCCAGTCTTATTAAAAAGAAGAGAGAGAAGACTCAAATTAATAAAATCATGAATGAGAAAGGAGCGATCACTACCAACACCAAAGAAATACAAACGATTTTAAAAACATATTATGAACAGCTATACGCCAATAAATTAGGCAATCTAGAAGAAATGGACGCATTTCTGGAAAGCCACAAACTACCAAAACTGGAACAGGAAGAAATAGAAAACCTGAACAGGCCAATAACCAGGGAGGAAATTGAAGCAGTCATCAAAAACCTCCCAAGACACAAGAGTCCAGGGCCAGATGGCTTCCCAGGGGAATTCTATCAAACGTTTAAAGAAGAAACCATACATATTCTACTAAAGCTGTTTGGAAAGATAGAAAGAGATGGAGTACTTCCAAATTCGTTCTATGAGGCCAGCATCACCTTAATTCCAAACCAGACAAAGACCCCACCAAAAAGGAGAATTACAGACCAATATCCCTGATGAACATGGATGCAAAAATTCTCAACAAGATACTAGCCAATAGGATCCAACAATACATTAAGAAAATTATTCACCATGACCAAGTAGGATTTATCCCCGGGACACAAGGCTGGTTCAACACTCGTAAAACAATCAATGTGATTCATCATATCAGCAAGAGAAAAACCAAGAGCCATATGATCCTCTCATTAGATGCAGAGAAAGCATTTGACAAAATACAGCATCCATTCCTGATCAAAACTCTTCAGAGTGTAGGGATAGAGGGAACATCCCTCAACATCTTAAAAGCCATCTACAAAAAGCCCACAGCAAATATCATTTTCAATGGGGAAGCACTGGGAGCCTTTCCCCTAAGATCGGGAACAAGACAGGGATGTCCACTCTCACCACTGCTATTCATCATAGTACTGGAAGTCCTAGCCTCAGCAATCAGACAACAAAAAGACATTAAAGGCATTCGAATTGGCAAAGAAGAAGTCAAACTCTCCCTCTTCACCGATGACATGATACTCTATTTAGAAAACCCAAAAAGCCTCCACCCCAAGATTGCTAGAACTCATATAGCAATTTGGTAGTGTGGCAGGATACAAAATCAATGCCCAGAAATCAGTGGCATTTCTATACACTAACAATGAGACTGAAGAAAGAGAAATTAAGGAATCAATCCCATTTACAATTGCACCCAAAAGCCTAAGATATCTAGGAATAAACCTAACCAAAGAGGTAAAGGATCTATACCCTAAAAACTATAGAACACTTCTGAAGGAAATTGAGGAAGACACAAAGAGATGGAAAAATATTCCATGCTCATGGATTGGCAGAATTAATATTGTGAAAATGTCAATGTTACCCAGGGCAATTTACACGTTTAATGCAATCCCTATCAAAATACCATGGACTTTCTTCAGAGAGTTAGAACAAATTATTTTAAGATTTGTGTGGAATCAGAAAAGACCCCGAATAGCCAGAGGAATTTTAAAAAAGAAAACCATAGCTGCGGGCATCACAATGCCAGATTTCAGGTTGTACTACAAAGCTGTGGTCATCAAGACAGTGTGGTACTGGCACAAAAACAGACACATAGATCAATGGAACAGAATAGAGAACCCAGAAGTGGACCCTGAACTTTATGGTCAACTAATATTCGATAAAGGAGGAAAGATTATCCACTGGGAGAAAGACAGTCTCTTCAATAGATGGTGCTGGGAAAATTGGACATCCACATGCAGAAGAATGAAACTAGACCACTCCCTTGCACCATACACAAAGATAAACTCAAAATGGATGAAAGATCTAAATGTGAGACAAGATTCCATCAAAATCCTAGAGGAGAACACAGGCAACACCCTTTTTGAACTCAGCCACAGTAACTTCTTGCAAGATACACCCATGAAGGCAAAAGAAACAAAAGCAAAAATGAACTATTGGGACTTCATCAAGATAAGAAGCTTTTGCACAGCAAAGGATACAGTCAACAAAACTAAAAGACAACCTACAGAATGGGAGAAGATATTTGCAAATGACGCATCAGATAAAGGGCTAGTTTCCAAGATCTATAAAGAACTTCTTAAACTCAACACCAAAGAAACAAACAATCCAGTCATGAAATGGGCAAAAGACATGAACAGAAATCTCACAGAGGAAGACATAGACATGGCCAACATGCACATGAGAAAATGCTCTGCATCACTTGCCATCAGGGAAATACAAATCAAAACCACAATGGGATACCACCTCACACCAGTGAGAATGGGGAAAATTAACAAGGCAGGAAACCACAAATGTTGGAGAGGATGTGGAGAAAAGGGAACTCTCTTACACTGTTGGTGGGAATGTGAACTGGTGCAGCCACTCTGGAAAACTGTGTGGCGGTTCCTCAAAGAGTTAAAAATAGACCTGCCCTACGACCCAGCAATTGCACTGTTGGGGATTTACCCCAAAGATACAGATGCAATGAAACGCCGGGACACCTGCACCCCGATGTTTCTAGAAGCAATGTCCACAATAGCCAAACTGTGGAAGGAGCCTCGGTGTGCATCGAAAGGTGAATGGATAAAGAAGATGTGGTTTATGTATACAATAGAATATTACTCAGCCGTTAGAATGACAAATACCCACCACTTGCTTCAACGTGGATGGAACTGGAGGGTATTATGCTGAGTGAATAAGTCAATCGCAGAAGGACAAACATTATATGTTCTCATTTGGGGAATATAAATAATAGTGAAAGGGAATATAAGGGAAGGGAGAAGAAATGTGTGGGAAATATCAGAAAGGGAGACAGAACGTAAAGACTCCTAACTCTGGGAAACGAACTAGGGGTGGTGGAAGGGCAGGAGGTGGGGGGTGGGGGTGAATGGGTGACGGGCGCTGAGGGGGGCACCTGACGGGATAAGCACTGGGTGTTATTCTGTATGTTGGTAAATTGAACACCAATACAAAATAAATTTATTTAAAAAAAAAAAGAAAACCCTAAAGATTCCACCACAAAACTACTAGAACCTGTAAACAAATTCAGTAAAGTCACAAGATACAAAATGAACATATAGAGACCTATTCCATCTGTTGTATTTCCATACACTAATAATGAAGTTGCATAGAAAGAGAAATTAATAAAACAATCCTATTTCAATTACACTAAAATAATAAAATACCTACAAATAAACTTAAAGGGTGAAAGACATGTACTCTGAAAAGTATAAAATGCTGATGAAAGAAATTGAAGACACACAAATAAATGGAAATATATTCTATGATCATGGATTGGAAGAAAAAATATTGTTAAAATGTCTGTATTATCCATAGCAATCTATAGATTCAATGCAATCCCTATCAAAATACCAACAGCATTTTTCACATAACTAGAACAAACAATCCTAAAATTTGTATGGAATCACACAAGACTCTGAATAGCCAAAGCTATCTTGAAAAAGAACAAAACAAGGTATCACAATCCTGGATATCAAAATATACTACAAACCCATAGTAAATAAAACAGTATGGTATTGGCACTACAAGAGACCCAAGATCAGTGGAAGAGAAGAGAGACCCCAGATATAAACCATATGGCGAATTAATCTTTGACAAAAGAGGAAAGAATATGCAATAGGAAAAAGTTTCTTCAACAAATGGTGATGGGAAAACTGGAGTTACATGCAAAAGAATGAAACTGGACCACTTTCTTACACCATTCACAAAATAAATTCAAAATGGATTAAAGAGCTAAATGTGACACTTGAAACCATAAAAATCCTAGAAGAGTGCACAGTCAGTAATTTTTCTGACATCAGTGTCAGCAACATTTTTCTAGATGTTTCCTAAGACAAGAGAAACAAAGGCAAAAATTAACTATTTGGGACTACATCAAAATTAAAAGCTTCTGTACAGCCACGGAAATAAAACCAAAAGACAATTTATGGAATTGGAGAAGATATTTGTAAATGGCATACTCAATAAAGGGTTAGTATCCAAATTATATAAAGAACTTACACAATCCAACACCAAAAAAAACCAAATAATCCTATTAAAAAATGAGCAGAAGACATGAACAGACATTTCCTCAAAGAATACATCCAGATGATCAACAGATTCATGAAAAGGATCAGGGAAATACATATCAAAACCACAATGAGATACTACCTCATACCTGTCAGAATGGCTAAAATCAGCAACACAAGAAACAATAGGTATTGGCAAGAATGTGGAGAAAAAGGGTGCACTGTTGGTAGGAATGCCACGGTAGAAAATAATATGGAGATTTCTCAAAAAGTAAAAATAAAACTACCATATCATCCAGTAATCACACTATGGGGTATTTACCCAAAGAATACAAAAACACTAATTTGAAGGCATATATGCACTCCCAGGTTTACTGCAGCATTATTTACAATAGACAAATTAAGAAAACAGCCCAAATGCCCATTTACTGATGAATGGATGAAGAAAGTATGGTATATATACACAATGGAATACAACTCAGTCATAAAAAAGAATGAAATCTTACCATTTGGAACATGGATAGATCTAGAGGGCAAAATACTAAGGGAAATAAATCGATCAGAGAAAGACAAACATCATATGATTTCACTCATATGTGAAATTTAAGAAACAAATGAAAAAAGAAAACAGACTCTTCAATATAGAAAACAAACTGGTGGTTGCCAGAAAGTGGGGGGGCAAGGGTGAAATAAGCGAAATGGATTAAGAATACACTTATTATGATGAACACTGAGACATATATAGAATTATTGAATCACCATACTGTACATGTGAAACTAATATAACACTGTATATTAATTACACTGGAATATAAACAAACAAGTACATAAGAGATTATTAAAGTACTATTTATCACAAGACAGAATTACAGGATGAATACAGGATCATTCAAAATGGCTGAAGGCTACTGAAGTCTCTAACCAAAAGCACAGAGTGATGGCAACATATTTTGGTATAGTGATTAGCAGTGTCAGCACTGGAATGATAGGTTGTTATGATTTCTAGCCCAGTCACTGACTAGCCATGTGACCCGGGGCAAATTACTTAATGTCTCTCTCTGAGCATCTCCTTAGTAAAATGAAGAATTTCTACTTCACAGGGCTGTTGTAAGGATTAATTAATTCATGTGAAGCACTTGAAATAAGGCTTATAGGTAAAAAAATGTTAGATAAAAAAAATGTTAGATATTATTACTGTGAGATGACTAATGGCATGAGTACTGTTTTCTAGAGAGCCGTGTAACAGTATAGATAATTTAATCTGGTTATGTAAACTGCCCATGTAAAGGGCACTCTGTGATACCAAATGCTATAGTTTACCTAATATCACTCTTTTTGTTCTTTTTTTTGTTAAAGATTTATTTATTTATTTATTTTTCATGAGAGACACAGAGAGAGAGAGAGAGTCAGAGACACAGGCAGAGGGAGAAGTAGGAGCCCGACGTGGGACTCAATCCCGGGACTCTAGGATCAGGCCCTGGGCCGAAGGCAGGCGCAAAACCGCTGAGCCACCAGGGCTGCCCACTCTTTTTGTTCTTTTTTTTTTTTTTTTTTAATTTTTATTTATTTATGATAGTCACACACAGAGAGAGAGAGGCAGAGACACAGGCAGAGGGAGAAGCAGGCTCCATGCACTGGGAGCCCAATGTGGGATTTGATCCCGGGTCTCCGGGATCGCGCCCTGGGCCAAAGGCAGGCGCCAAACCGCTGCGCCACCCAGGGATTCCCCACTCTTTTTGTTCTTAAATGTAAATATCATTTAATTCTATATTCACTTTTAATAAGTATCCACATTAGTTCTAAAGAGACCAAAAGAGGCAGTAGGAATAAACTCTGTGGAATATACTAGTCTGACTGATTCCTACCAAGAGAAGTTTAGTGGGGGAAAGGGGAAATAACCCTCAAACCAATCTTTCTAGTTTTACTTATGCTTAATGAGTTCCTCAGACCTCTCAATGAGTCTAAGAGACACAATGATAGATCATGCCACCTAACAGACACAAAAGTAAGCAGGAATGGGAGGGGTACAAGCATGGGGGCAGGAAATCTAGGATGACTTATTTGCATTGAGACAATTCAAGAGGGATCAGGAAACTCAGATTTAGAAATTCCCTGTTGTTGGGATGCCTGGGTGGCTCAGCGGCTGAGCATCTGCCTTTGGCTCAGGGCATGATCCCGGGATCCAGGATCTAGTCGTCCATCGGGCTCCCTGTGGCAAGCCTGCCTCTCTCTGTGTCTCTCATGAAGAAGTAAATAAATCTTAAAAAAAAAAAAAAAAAAAAAAATTCCCTGTTGCATCGTAAAAGGCAGCATCCTGATAACAGCAAGGGCAAGTTAGATTTGATGCTAGAAAAGAAGGGAAGAAAAGAGTCTTATCAATTTTTGGGAAGAATTTTCCTACATCTGGAATTGATGACAGAAACAATGGAACAGATGGATGAAAGGAGACTGGGAGGAATCCAGATTTCCCCCATATCTCCCAACCTCTGGACTTCACTTAACTCCAAACAAGCAAACTCATCAAAAGATGATCTATTTCTTTGTATAATACAAAAAAGGTTTTGAAAGGGATACTAAGTAACCGGGATTTATTTTTTTAACTTCAAAATGCAATACTTACTACATGCATAAAATAAGCAAATTCCTATAGATGGACTTAAACAATCCTTACATACATGTTTTCTTATGCTTTAGAATTGCTTTTTTTAAACAATCCCGAATGTCAAAAATTAGCAGGTAAATAGCTATAAGTAAATATTTGTCAAAACATGGAAAATAAAGAACTTTAGACTTCAAAATTCCTTTTCTCTATCCATTCAATATTACAGATGAAGAAGATAAAACTCAGAGAGGTAAGTTAGTTAGGTAGCTTGTGGTCTGGCTTTATATAAAAAACAAAAAATAAATTAGATGCCAATATTTAGGTATCAAGAGATTTAAAGGGGAAGAGGGTCAAAAAATACAAACTTCCAGTTACAGGATAAATAAATCCCAAGAATGTCATGGATAGCAAAGTGGCCATTGTTAACAATACTGTTCTGGATATTTGTAAGTTGAGAATAGCAGATCTTAGAGTTCTCATCACAAGAAAAAATGTGTGTGTGTGATGATGTTAATGACACTTATCATAGCAATCATTTCATAGTACATACATATATCAAATTATGCTGCACACTTAAAACTAATACAGTGTTGTATGTTGATTATATCTCAATTAAGAGAAGAAATTTATTTAAAATTGTGGATTTTCTGAAAAGAAAAAAAAAAGAAATGATGTCTGTGTAACATGAAGCTCACATCATGTATGGTCACGAGTTGGAATTAAAATTGGCTGCTTTCATAAGAAAAGCATGTGGCCCCCAGTAATCACAGTTTCTCTCTCTGTCTTACACATTTCACTCAGTTCTTTAACTTATGATATCTGCCTGGCTCATTCAGCCACAGGGTTAGATGCTATAAAGTATCTGAATAGAACTTTGTAAATTCTGAACTGTATGTGTTAGCTGACTGTGTTATTACTGCTTAAGATTACACACTTAGTTATCAACAGAGTTGGAACTAGACTCAGGTCTCTTGACACTCAGTTTTATGCTATTTCTACTATACCACATGGCTTCACACATACAATAAAACCAGACAGCAATAGTTACAGAATGGGAATTTCTACATCTGAAAAAACAGCCATGCTGATGAGAATAATTTGGCCTACAATAAATAGAATTAACAACTGTAGTACAATCAGTGAATAATTTCTCTTTTTCTTTCTTCCTCTCTTCTCATGTTTCAATTTATCCCCAAAAGAGGATAAATGTGTGAATGGAAAAGGGCACAGAATGACTTTGCTAATGCTTAAAAAAAAAAAAAAAGAAAGAAAGAAAAAGAAAAAAAACCCCCACCCAAACAAACCAGATTTCATGGCTAGGAAATTCCAAACTACAAAGATGAGTCTTGAAGTGAAGATTAAAGTAGAGATTAAGATGAGGAAGTAGGAGGCAATTCCAGAGGTGAGGACAGTGAATGGGAAATGCTTTGCATCCAGTTCCTTTCCAATAAATCTGGATACCATCAGCAGAAAAAATCTAGCTGATCCTAACGTTTGTAGTGGTTTCGAGAAGGAAGTATGTATACTGAATAGTTAACACATAAAAATCTAAATTGAAGGGAGATAGGATAATTAAAAATAGATTAACATTTTCATCTCACCCAGTCAATAAGAGCTGTTAAATCATTAAATACTGATTGAATTGCAATCTTCTAGTCTGGCAACTTCTGAATATTGTGTATTTTAGCGTCTATAGACAAAAGGTTTTCACATGTTCTGTGATCACTCTCAGGAGACAATGTCAGGACTGCCCAGAGGTGGACATGTGCATATTGCAAATAAAGGAGAAAGTGGGCATAGTCAAGTGCAACAACAGGGGGTTGTCTAGCAGTGCCTGCATGTATGTCTTCTCGAAGAACGTCTGCCCCATCAAGTAAAAGATACCTGGCACTATATATGTGTGGTGGACAAATGGATATATGAATGCTCTCCAGGGATGGTTTCGTTATCAGGATTGTTTAATTGTTTAATTGTTTAAATTGTTTAGTGAGAACAGAGGACTACCAAATTTTACTTTCTATCAACAGCTTCTGTACTACTCAAGGTACTTCAACACTTGCTATTTATTTTCCCCTTTGTTCATTAACAACTCAGGAGCTCTTTGTAGCTTTCCCTGATTAATGTTCTCTGTCTAAAGGATGTAACATAGTTTTACTGTTCTCTCTCCAATTTTGTTTTTTTTTTTTTCTCTCTCCAATTTTGAAGGTCACTTTTAAACTAGTTCTAACACTATGATGAATAGAGTTTTATATGTGTTCCTGAGCTGTTTCTAAACAAGCCATTTTATAAAGAGAGCTTACTGAGAGGTGGCAGGAAAGGCACTACTGCCCACTAGTCCAACACATCAGCACATGCCTTTTTAGCTTGAGACTGCTATGGGGGTGATGCTAGGACTGGGAGAGGAATCTTGATGGCACAGGAATTCATGCACATGAGGGTCCCTCTGTCTGAGCTGAGTGGGAGAGCTCAAACACAAGTCAAGCCTAAGTCCTAGTGTATTCAATCCTAAACACTGGGTGAGAGTAAAAGGAAAGGAAACTGGCATCTCATTCCTGTGTTGGTACTTACTTGGGCATCAGACTTATTGATGTGCCCTGTGCTTAGCTGAGAAGGAAAAAGGACGACTGATGGGGTGCCTGCGTGGCTCAGTCGGTTAAGCGTTATAGAGGGCTGGTTTACGTGATCAATAGAATAAGGTTCAGGCAATGGTATGTCACTTCTGAGATTAGATTATGAAAGACATTGTAGCTTCCATCTTCATTGCTCTCTTCCTCTCTCTTGGATCACACACTCAGGGGAAGCCAGCTGTCATGTACTAAGTAACATTACAGAGGAGACTACATGGTGTAGAGCCAAGAATCATATGAGTGAATCTGGAAATGAATCTTGTAGCTCCAGTCAAGCATTCAGATAACTGTAGACCTAGCCAATAGCCTGACTGCACACTCACCAGGGACCCTGAATCAGAACAATGAGCTAAGCTGGTCTCGATTCCTGACACTCAGAAACTATGTGAGATAATAAATGTTTATGTGTATGTTTTTTTTTCTAAGATTTTATTTATTTATTCATGAGAGACACACAGAGAGAGACAGAGACATAGGCAGAGGGAGAAGCAGGCTCCATGCAAACCCCGATAAGGGGCTCAATCCCAGGACTCCAGGACATTGTCCTGAGCCAAAGGCAGACACTTAACCACTGAGCTACCCAGGCATCCCTATGTGTATGTTTTTTTAAAGATTTTCTTTTTAAGTAATCTCTATACCCACTGTGGGGCTTGAACCTACAACCCAGAGATCAAGAGTCACATGCTCCACTGACTGAGCCAGTCAGCCCTAAATAAATGTTTATTTTAAGATACTAAATTTAAGGTAATTTTTATGCAGTGATAGATAATAAATTTTGGTAACTGCCATGACAAAAAATGTGGGAGTGGCTTTGGCATTGGGCAGTGGGGTGGAAGCTGCAAGAGCTGAAAGATTTTGAAGACAAGTGTTAGTGAAATTGAAACATGCCCTGAATAGGCTGTTAGTACAGACAGGCTTCGAGGAGGCTACCAATGGGGCCCTCAAGAGAAGTGAGCAGCATGTAAAACAGGGCATCCTTCTTAAGTAGTAACAGAAAGTTCAACAACATTACCAGCTGTAATATGGAAGGTAAAAAAAAATTGCACTTGATGAACTGAATGATTTAGTTAGGAGACCTCTGGCTAGAGGCCAGAAGGTGTGTGTCCTGGTTCCTTCTTGCTTCTTATACGAGAGGGAAAAAAAAGCACTAATGTGTCCACCTCAAGGACAGCTTAGCCTGGTCCTTTTATGTGTTTATGGGAACTTAACAAATAATAAACTTACTGGCAACACACTTCCCATGAAGAATTTCATTCAAAAGGAAAAGGCTTTAAATGAGTAACTCAGCCTTTGAAATATCTATTTTCTTGAGTAGTTAAAAGAGTTTTTGTAAATTTTTTTCTGCTTAGGAAAAAGAAGAAAAGTTAAATCCAAAGTCATGACTTTCAGTATACTGGGTTCATACTGGTGTATTATTAGTATGTCCTCACACTATTTTAGCTCTGCTCAGAAGAAAAATCTATGCATACTACAGAGAATCAACAATAAGTTTAGCAAGTAAGAATTCAATTATTTATCATGCTCCAACTTGGTAGTTTTAAATGTTACTTTAATAAGTGGGTCGGGGGGATCCCTGGGTGGCACAGTGGTTTAGCGCCTGCCTTTGGCCCAGGGCGCGATCCTGGAGACCCGGGATCGAATCCCACATCGGGCTCCCGGTGCATGGAGCCTGCTTCTCCCTCTGCCTATGTCTCTGCCTCTCTCTCTCTCTCTCTCTCTCTGTGTGAGACTATCATAAATAAATAAAAATTAAAAAAAATAATAAGTGGGTCAGGGCCTGGGGCCAAGAATATGAATAACAAATGTGAGTTGTGTTTAATGTATCTGACCTACAGTTTCATTTTTCAGAACAAAGTTGCACCAGTTCTTCCCAAAACTTAGCAAATAAGAACCAATCACATTTTTACATACAAAACAATAGCTCTTTACATTCTCTACTCAAAACTATGAGACAGGTAGAAGAAGACACTTGAAACAAAATAAAATGATTTGAGTTTGGCCTACTTAGAATCAATATTGAAACAGTATTTTTGGGATGCCTGGGTGGCTCAGCAGTTAAACGTCTGCCTTCAGCTTTGGGCATGATCCTGGAGTCCCAGAACCAAGTCCCACATCAGGCTCCCTGCATGGAGCCTGCTTCTCCCTCTGCCTGTGTCTCTGCCTCTCCCTCTCTGTGTCTCTCATGAATAAATAAACAAAATCTTAAAAAAAATGAAATAAAAAAAAGAAACAGCATTTTCTTTCATCAAAACTGTGATAAAAAAACATGTGCACCAAAGTTGGGATTTGGAATAAATGATATTTTGTTGCACCCTAACCCTCAGTACCAAACAAAAGGAATTTACTGAACTTTCAGAAATTTATTCTCCTTTGGACCATGAATAAGCATGAGAAATTTTAGTCCAAAGGATAATTTATTTGCAAAGTTCCAAGTGCTTGGAGTGATTATGGTAAGTGCCTTTTCAACTATAACTTCACAGTTAGCATATCATGCTACATAATATTAGCCTTCACTGCTATGAGGAGGAAAAGAGAGATGACGGATTTCTCTTTAAATGGTCAGCCTTAGGACATGTGAGAAAAGGGGTCTAAGTCAAAATAAGAAGGGCATTAAAAATAAATTATAAAAAAAAAAAGAAAAAATAAGAAGGGCATTAACTTATTTACACATTCTGCTCACTATTAACAAGGGTATAACGTAATCCAAAATAAAGGAAGCAAAAGAGAACAAGTTCATATTATAGACTAGGTTATTTCTGAGATATGGGGATACTGCACACTGAATACTGTCATTCTCAGTAACCAGCATGATCCTAGGGATGAGGAAGTCTGAAAGAATATACAGAAGCGGGTTTATGGATGAGTGAAGGTATGCTAAGCTGGACTACAGTTAAGTGCCAACAGAAAGCAGAGGCCAGGTTCCTGGGCCTAATCAGAAGCTGTCAAAGTCCTCAGCTCTACCTGATAAAGCATTAATGAAAGTATCATATATGTCATATGTAGTTCCTTGCAAGAGACTAAAAAACTAGAGAGTGGGCAGAACCTAATAAAAGACAATTAAAGTATACTTCAGGTATTTTTCATATTGTACTTATTGAAAATACTTGGAGCAACACTGAAGCAACCCACTTCCATCAAGAATTTAGAGATTAGGGAAATAAAGTGGTCTTATGAGGGTTAAAAAATTAAAATACACGCAACACAAAAGAAAACTAAGAAAGCATACAGTAACACTTGACTGAAGAGTAGAGGTTATCCCTAGTACCAATCAGAATCACCTGAGTGTAAGAAAGCAGAACTGGGACAACTGGGAAAGACCATGTGAACAGAAAGGTGTTGTTCAGACTGAACAGGACAAAGACATGGGGGGCAGGCTCTGGGTAGCTGAGCACTGTGCAGATGAAGTTTGGCATTAGTATCTGACAGTTGACCAGCTTCCCCACGTGACAACCTTTCTGCAGAATATACACCAGGAGATCCTGATACATCACACAGCTCTGTACTTATATACTACATACAGATTTTCTTCTCTAGGAGAGCTTGGTTCTTGTTTTGTTTTCAAGATTTTATTTATTTAGAAAGAGAGCTTGAGCAAGCGGGGGGCAGGACAGAGGGAGAGAGAAAATCTCAAGCAGACTCCCCCGCTGAGTGTGGAGCCTCACATGGGGCTCGATCTCACAACCCCAAGATCATTACCCCAGCCGAAATCAAGAGTTGGATGCTCAACCAACTGAGCCACCCAGATGCCTCAAGAAGATCTTGGTTCTAACTGATCTTCAAACTTCCTGAACAGAAACAGGAGAGGGGTAATACTGACTTTGTTGGGGGGAAATGAAGCACAGATACATAGCAACTTACCAAGGTTTTTCTGTATTCACCAAACTACATATATGTACTATTTATCATTCTTCAGGCTCACTCAGCTAGTAAATTTAGCTACCCTGAATCTATTTATAGTTCTTCTATTTGAGCATTTTGGAAACTGACAATTTGTTCAGAATATATAAATATGGGCAAATTAAAATTAGTTTAGAATTCTTACAATGAGACAGACTGAGCAATCTGAAATTGTGTGACAAATCACTAATAAATATTTTTGCTCAATTTTCTTATGTAGTATGAAAGAAGTATAACTTCTATGCCAAACTAGGTAACCTGAAAATTCTTATGTAACAAATTACCTAGAAATGCTAGATAAAGTAGTTGAATGTGCAATAGAGAGAAGTTTCCCAGGGCAGCCGGGGTGGCTCAGCGGTTTAGTGCTGCCTTCACAGCCCAGGGTGTGATCCTGGGGACCCGGGATTGAGTCCCACGTTGGGTTCCTTGCATGGAGCCTGCTTCTCCCTCTGCCTGTGTCTCTGCCTCTCTCTCTCTCTCTCTCATGAATAAATAAAATCTTAAAAAAAAAAAAGAAGTTTCCCAGAGCCCTGCTTAACCTTCACCTAGGAGAGGGCTTGGTATATAGTAAGCATTAAATAATAATTGGTGAATTATTATCAATTTAGATGGGGGTCTGGAAGAGTCTGTTAACAGTAAAGATGTGGATCAAGGAAGAAGGGATTCCTGTACAGCAGGGGAAATGTGAAGGCTGTCTTGAATTATAGCCGCAGAATTACAATTAGGAACAGTGATGGGATAGTGAATGCCATCTGTGCTTAAATATGACCTTCTTTGATATTTATAGCTGATTTGTGCTGTCAGTGGCCTTGATCAGTGGCCTTGATTTTACCTTCTGTGAAATGGAACTACATTATTAATAACCTGTTTTCCTCAAAGGAGATGTTGTTAGAAGATGATGACAAAATTTTGCAAACACACCAAAGGGAAGCAAGACAAATGCTCAACATTACAGATAGCCAAGTATGTGTATGTAATGAAAGATATGAGGCCATCCTGACTTTATAAAGATATTTTTGAAACTCAACTGATTTTTGAGGTCAGTATCATCACAGAAGAGAGTTCCTGATAGTCGTCTTAATGGTTCTTTGAGAATAGTTCATTGGAAGAGGAGGAGAATGGGAATATAGAAGGTATGAAGAATCACAGGTTTAATGCTGACAATAATTTTCATAATAAATTATAAATAAATTAATATTGAGAAGAAAAGGTTAAAGCCTAAAACATTTTATGTGATATAATTCAAAAAGTGATTGATTTAAAAACAAAAAAAGAGTAACCAATCAAAATTTTGGGCTTCTCATAAGTGAATTGACTTTTCTACTTATCTTACTTAGACCTAATTTAGCATTATTCTATTATAGAAAGTAGAAGCATTTGCCTACAGAACTCAAGAGTTGAAAAGTTCACAGTGAATAACATCATCAAGAATTAAGTTTCCAGGGTAATGTGATTATGAAAAATTAGTATTTTAGAGGTAGTTACTTGAGATTATTTTTTAAAAGCATAATGATTTTCTAATTTTTGTTCTCTTAAAAAAAAAAACAACTCATCCTAAAAAAACAACTAAATTAATTCAGTCTAAATCTCAAGTGAGTGGTCAGCTAAATATTCTTTAAGAACAATAGTCTTAAACCTGTAGGACCCTGGAACGACTACTCTGATTGCCTGCTCTCAGAAGGAGACTATAACTACTCTTTATTTAATTCATGCACATCATGCTCACAGGTGATCAAGGTTCAGGTACCAAAGTTTAGGTGGGCAATTTTCTTGACCCCATGTAAAGGCCACACAAACTGGCCTTACAGGCTACCTGCTGAGTACCTACAGGGTTAGAGTATCTCTTCACCACCATATATAGGTTGGGGATCCAGGGAACCAAATACTCCTCTATAATCACTCTGAAGTTTTCAGGTCTCCATTTACTCAAGATGGTCAAAGTCTCTGGCAGGCTGGCTCCCAGCTGGTGCTTTTAGGAGTTGTTTGCAGATAGTTCAAAGAAGGCAGACTGTGAAGGCGCACTGTTAGAGCAGCAGCATGTGTAGTTCTGATATAGTACTGCCATCTCCAAAGACATAAAAGAAGCTAAATTATACTTCACTGTAATTTTATAGCTTTGAGTTTCTATCACTTCTCAGTAATTTGGAGAAGAGGGACAAATTCATCATTTCTTTTTTGTTTCCGGTCCTTCGGAGGCAGAGAAGGGAGGGACTGGAATATAAATAAATACCCTTTCTTATCTCTCAGGGGAACAAATGATTGTCAGAAAGACTTGAAATAGCATTGTTTGTATTATTCTAATTCCAATATAACTTTTCGAATTACCAATTGTCTGAAATTTCCATATAAAGATGGTAGAAATAAGAACAAAATCAGCTCTTTTCTACCACTTAGTCCTTATGGAAATTTACCCAAGAAATTTAATCTTTTGGAGTCTCAGGTACTTCATCTACCTAATAGAGATAATAATTGTGGTAAGGATTAAATATGATGTATACAAAACTGTGCCCAGCATATTATAGTCAACTGTTAAGTGGTAGTCATTTTTGCAGTTTTCCTATTTTCACATATTTCTGAAAAGTCATAGAAGAGGGATGTATGCAAGCAAAAAGTCACAAAACTAGAACGTGAGTGAAGCAAAATATAAGTTCTAATATTCCTAATGCTGATAATTAAAGGCACGCTGGCATTTCAACAATGCTCTTTGATGATGAAAATGTTTAAGACTTAAGAAAGACATATTAATTATTTTTGAGGGCACCTGGGTTGTTTAGCCAGTAAGGTGTCTGCCGTTGTTGGCTCAGGTCACGATCCCAGGGTTCTGGGATGGAGCCCTGAATCGGGCTCCTTGTATAGCAGGGAGTGTGCTTCTCCCTCTGTCCCTTCCCCTTGCTCATGGCATGGGTGGGCCCTCTCAAATAAATAAAGTCTTGGGCAGCCTGGGTGGCTCAGTGGCTTAGCGCCACCTTCAGCCCAGGGTGTGATCCTGGAGACCTGGGATCGAGTCCCACAGGCTCCCTGTGTGGAGCCTGCTTCTACCTCTGCCTGTGTCTCTGCATCTCTCTCTCTCTGTGTGTGTGTGTGTGTCTCATGAATAAATAAATAAAATCTTAAAAATAAAGTCTTAAATTAATTTTGAAAAATGCTGTATTACAGTTGTATCATTATAAAACAGGTAAAAGAAAGGAAGGATAAAATGCACACCACTTACTATCCTCACTGCTCTGAGAAATACGTTCTTCCTCACAGGAGTAGAACACAATGTGCTGATTGTATAATTCTAAATACTACAGTCATACTGAGGGGCACCTGGCTGGCTCAGTCAGTAGAGCATGTGACTCTTGATCTTGGTTGTGAATTCAAGTCCCACATTGGGTACAGAGAGTACTTAAACACAAAATCTTAAAAAAAATACTATAGTCATATTGAAAAGTAAATAGTTATTATAGATGACTGAGAATGAGAGCCATAGTTACTGAAGTCCCCCCTTCTCTTAATGTAGCATGTATCACCCATAGCACTGTTATCATTGTGAAACAGAAATCTTTGAAAGGGAATAGAAGTGGGAGTCTAAGTGCTTTGGATTTGCTGTATTACTTAATTTCACACTAATCCTGTGAGGTAGGTAAGTAACATTATCCAAATGCTATAGAGGAGGAATATGAATCTCAGAGAAGTAATTTGTCTAACTGGTAGAAGAGACAGCTAGAGGTATAACCTAGGTTTGATTAGCTGCCAGGCTGTTAACTAGGAAGAAAGACATTCATTTTCCAATAATACAATATCTGACACACAGTAGATACTCAAAAAACCTGAAATGAATGGGCAAATAAATCAATGCAGGGATGTAATGCTGAGTAATGCAGGGATGATTTGCTGAGGCTGTCAGCAGGAAAAGATGGTAAAGCTACCTTCTATAGAATGGTTTTGTCACATGTTTAGAAAAACTAGGATTTTAAGCACTACAGTGTGAGCTTCTTTTTTAAGGCAAGAACTCTCTCTTTATGTCTCTCATGCCTAGACAATGCTGGAATAAAGGAATATATAGTCTGACTTTTCATCCTAATGCAGAAGATTCTAAAATTGTACTTGTAGTTGTCTAGAATCGAACCAAATCAGTTTAAGTTCATAGTCTTTCCTCTTACAATGTTATAGAGGACCTTTAAAAACCAGAAAAAAAAAAAAAAAACTAAAACCAAATCACATAGGTTTGAAATCCCAATCGGCCCATTACACATCTGTAGAGAGCACACAGGGGCAGAGCCAGACTTCACACTAACAGCAAATACAATATGGAGGTTGTAAAATTCTTGAGGTGAAAAGAAGAAAATAATGCTGAGAGAAAGGCCATTTTGTGACAGCTGCTGTGGCTAAATAGATTGTGTTAATGCTTTCCAGGGTTCCATGTGAGAGTTTACATTAAATCCAGCGTGGGGGCTTGACAATCACAGCAGGGGCTTCTTCATGACTTATAATCTGAACACACTGGTTGGCACCCACCACAGCACATCTGGAGTTTGTTAGACAACCTTTATTTTTTATTGGCTCTGGCCCCTTCCTCCAATGAAGGCTCTCCAAGTGCTGCTTTGCCACGAATGAGTCAAGGAGACAAGTTACCCAGGGGTGGGTATGTAAATTGGGACCATCTTAGAGGGTGATCCCCAAATCTGTAAATCCCTTGTCGCTTCACCTCTTTCTGACAATAGGAACTCCACATGCATGCCAAAGCTCATCAGGCAGTGGCAGTTCCACTTACTGGAAAGCCTGGTCAACGATAACTGCTTTCCTTGTTAGGAAATGGCCTTTAGATTGAGGTACATTCCAGCAATCCAAGGACTAGAAGCTTTAAATTAAAACAATATTGATGCCATATCCTCTTTCCAAAGGCCTCTCCCTTGTCTAAAAGTTAGTACACACACTTAGAAAAATTAAAGAATCAAATATCTTTGGCAAGACTAGTTCCTTCTTGGGACGCCTGGGTGGCTCAGCGGTTGAGCGTCTGCTTTTGGCTCAGGACATGATCCTGGGTCCTGGGATCCAGTCCCACATCGGGCTCCCTGCATGGAGCCTGCATCTCCCTCTGCCTGTGTCTCTGCCTCTCTCTCTGTGTCTCTCATGAATAAATAAATAAATAAAATCTTAAAAAAAAAAAAAAGACTAGTTCCTTCTTGCTCACAGCATCTTAGATACTCTTTTAGAGGGCAGGAATGTGAAACTCTACATGGAAAGGAAACAGGAAAATACTGTTAGGAAGGACTCCCAAGAACTACATTTATTTTTCTCTTTACATAGATCACATCACTACAGAATATTCAGGGCATATAGTTAGATGGAAGGACATTAAGCTGGTCTTTTTTAAGCTTATAAATTTATAGATTAATTAATATCCTTAACTTTCACCTATTGAAAACATGTAAGTCTTGAGAACCAAGTAATCAAAAGCCACTGTGAATGAGATGCAGTACTCTAGTCTGCTAGATATTTTATTCTCTTTGGTGTCTGAAAGTAGAGGAATCATGAGCTACTTAAATCTTATGCCTGTACATTCAGGCTTGTCTACTTAGGAGAACCTATATTGCTAAATATACAGACTCACAAAACAGTGAATGCCTTTTCTCAATAATACCCTTCTTTTTTATATATCAGCACCACTCCCAATGAAGTATTAACTGACGGATATAAGCTATACATTTAAGGTATACAACATAATGTTTTAATATGTTTATATCATGAAATCATTATCACAATAAAGCTAATTAACACTTCTGTCACTTCACAGTTACCTTTATAAAGAACACTTTAAATTTACTCTTAGCATATTCCAAATATACAATATGATATTAACTATAGTTACCATGATGTATATTAGATCCCCAGAACTTATCATCGTGCATAACTGAAACTCTGTACTCTGGACCAACACCTTCCCATTTCTCCCCACCCTCCTCGGCCATGGCAACCACTATTCAACTCATATTATCAGCTTTGATAAGCCAAATTTCAGTTTTGAACTACTGGACAGATGTCTTTAATATTAAGCACATTCTTCTTGTTTTACCTAACAGGTATCCAAATACTGGATGATCTCTTCTTATGACAAAATCTTTTAGGACACTGGAAAAGATTCTTTTGCTTATAAATGAGTAATGGGGTTGATTTTTGCTGGTCATCCCTCTATCCTGTAGAAAAGGGACATCTTTTGGTATTTTCCCTTTTTTATAGGTTGTTTATTCTTTAAGATTTTATTTATTTCCCCTTTCACGAAGATGGCGCTGAAGGTGAAGAAGGAAGCCCCTGCCCCTCCCAAAGCTGAAGCCAAAGCAAAGGCTTTGAAAGCTAAGAAAGTGGTGCTGAAAGGCGTGCACAGTCACAAAAAAAAGAAGATCCGCACGTCACCTACATTCCGACGACCCAAGACCCTGCGTCTCCGAAGGCAGCCCAAATATCCTCGAAAGAGCGCCCCCAGGAGAAACAAGATCACTATGCCATCATCAAGTTCCCCTTAACTACTGAGTCAGCCATGAAGAAAATAGAAGACAACAACACACTTGTGTTCATTGTGGATGTCAAGGCCAATAAGCACTAGATCAAACAGGCTGTGAAGAAGCTCTATGACATTGATGTGGCCAAGGTCAACACCTTGATCAGGCCTGATGGAGAGAAGAAAGCATATGTTCGACTGGCTCCTGACTATGATGCTTTGGATGTTGCCAACAAAATTGGGATCATCTAAACTGAGTCCAGCTGGCTATAAATCTAAATATAAATTTTTTCAACATAAAAAAAAAGATTTTATTTATTTATTCCTCAGAGACACACAGAGAGAGACAGAGACACAGGCAGAGGGAGAAGCAGGCTCCATGCAGGGAGCCCAACGTGGGACTCAATCCCGGGTCTCCAGGATCACACTCTGGACTGAAGGTGGCGCTAAACCGCTGAGCCACCCAGGCTGCCCCTTTTGGTACTTTCTCAGCAAAGTGGGCCACATAAATAGAATAAAAATCTATTTCTAAGCAGTTTTTAAAAAAGATTTTATTTATTTATTCATGAGACACACAGAGAGAGGCAGAGATACAGGCAGAGGAAGAGGGAGAAGCAGGCTCCATGCTGGGAGCCCGATATGGGACTTGATCCTGGCACTCCAGGATCACGCCCTGGGCTGAAGGCAGATGCTCAACCACTGAGCCACCCAGGAGTCCCTCTAAGCAGTTTTAATGCTGGTCTACAAACAAATATATTTATTGTGTCAATACTGATTCTTGTTAATTTGAACATTAAATATTATACCAAAAATGCCATCAATTGGGATGCCTGGGTGGCTCAGCAGTTGAGCATCTGACTTTGATCAGAGTGTGATCCTGGAGACTTGGGATTGAGTCCCACATGGGGCTCCCTGCATGGAGCCTGTTTCTTTCTCTGCCTGTGTCTCTGCCTCCCTCTCTCTCTCTCTGTGTTTCTCATGAATAAATAAAATCTTTTTTTAAAAAAGGCCATCAATTGATGACTGATCTGCCAGAATAGAAAAGAAGTTTCTTCACTTGAAAAACTCCCAATCTTATTACTTCAGGCAGAAGAGCAAACCTTGGCAGACATGACGCACAGAAAATGTGACTAAGAATGCAAGAGATGATATTAGAAAAGAAGATTTAAGGACACTGCAAATAGTACAGGAATGGCCAGTGAAGAGCACTGAAGATAAAGAAGCAGACTTAAAGATTCAGGTTTCTCTTTATTTTATTTAAATTTTTTTATTTTTAATTTTTAAAGATTTTATTTATTTATTCTTGAGAGACAGAGGGAGAGAGGCAGAGACACAGGCAGAGAGGGAGAAGCAGGCTCCTTACAGGGAGCCCGATGTGGGACTCGATCCCAGGCTTCCAGGATCAGGCTCTGGGCTGAAGGCGGCGCTAAACCGCTGAGCCATTCGGGCTGCCCCTTCTCTTTATTTTAAAAGATTTCTTCCCTCAAGTTTTAAAATTTTAAGATATATATAACATAAAATTTATCATTTTAACTATTTTTAAGTGTATATTCTTTCCATTAAGCACATTTACATTGTTGTCCAACCATTAACAAAGGGAAAATGATTAGCTTTTATTTTCACAGGTCTTATATAAATATAAAACATTAAATTTGGGGGGAGTAGGTTGGAAAAGCAAAGGGCAAAACTTTGCTCTTATCTTCAGAGCCTACTCATCTCTGAGTAGCTAGAAATTAAGTAAAGATATACTGAGTGCTTTCCATAGTAGGGCTTTGGTTAGATGTAAAAAGTCAGCCTTTTTCATTTTAAGTGTGCAGAATTTTACTAATTTCATCCAGCTAACTTAAAAAGAAAAAAAAAAAAACCTTTTCATAGAAGACTTATAAATAACATCTTCTAAACCAGTGCTCTTACCAAGAACACTCCAATTCCTAGATATAGTCAGAAACTTGTGAAGAAGATTAAAGTCTCCGCTTATGAAAACTAACTAGAGGGACTCTTGGGTGGCTCAGCTGGTTAAGCGACCAATTCTAGATTTGGGCTCAGATCATGATCTGGGGGCTGTGAGATGGAGCCATGCAGCGGCTTCTGCTGGGTGTGGAGCTTGCCTAGGATTCTCTCTCTCCCTCTCCCTCTTCCTCTGTTTTTTTCCCCCTCCTCCCTCTCCCTCTGGAGAAAAGAAAACAACAATCTAATAGATACAAAGATCAGATGTCTAACATGAGACGCAAGACCTTAAAGTACAAACTGGCAAAGACAAAAGTAGGGACTGGTGTGAAAGCTAGTCCCGTTGCCCCTCCACCATGGGCCCTCCCTAGCATTTTAGTATACCTGCTGCTTGAGTTGCTGCACCAGACGATCCTTCTCCCGCTTCAGGGCAGCCACTTCCTCTTGGGTCTTTTTCTTAGAGGATGAAAGCTCCAGAAGAGCTATGTTGGCATCTTTTTCACTAATGGCAGCCAGAAGAGCTTCTTGCCTACAAAATAAAGAAAATTCCAGGACTTTCATTTATCCTCAAAACAATCCTTTGAAGTTATTATTATCACCCCCATTTTATGGGTGATGAAACCGAGGCTGAGAGAGTTTATATACCTTGCTCAAATTCACACTTGAAGTAAATAGTGCAGCTAGGAATCCCACACAGTTTTCTCTGACTCTAAATGCTTTTATCAATGTTATATGGACATGTTAATAAAGAGTTCCTATAGTTAAATGAAAAAGCAAACAAAATTAAGGCTTTTTATTTGTTTTTTTTTATTTTTTTAAGATTTTTAAAAATTTATTTATTCATGAGAGACAGAGAGAGAGAGAGAGAGAGAGAGGCAGAGACGCAGGCAGAGGGAGAAGCAGGCTCCATGCAGGGAGCCTGATGCGGGACTCCATCCTGGGTCTCCAGGATCACACCCCAGGCTGCAGGCGGCGCTAAACCGCTGCGCCACCGGGGCTGCCCTTAAGGCTTTTTAAAAACCAAGAATAATACTAATGATGGGGGAACACAGGGCTAGCTGAGGACAAGGCACGAGCTTGGGGCAACACACTGACAAGTCCTTGAAACAGGCAGAGGGACATTCCTCTACGGACTCAACTGCCTCAATGTTAATACTTTGCTAAGGGCAAAAGACAATCTTAGCCAGAACCTCAGGAGCCTTTAAGTTTACTTTAAAATATAAAAATTCCTGGGATCCCTGGGTGGCGCAGCAGTTTGGCGCCTGCCTTTGGCCCAGGGCGTGGTCCTGGAGACCCGGGATCGAATCCCATGTCGGGCTCCCGGTGCATGGAGCCTGCTTCTCCCTCTGCCTGTGTCTCTGCCTCTCTCTCTCTCTCTCTCTCTCTGTGACTATCATAAATAAATAAATTAAAAAAAAAAAAAAAAAAGAAAGTATATAGTTGGGCAGCCTCGGTGGCGCAGCGGTTTAGCGCCGCCTGCAGCCAGGGGCATGATCCTGGAGACCCGGGATCGAGTCCCACATTGGGCTCCCTGCATGGAGCCTGCTCTCCCTCTGCCTGTGTCTCTGCCTCTCTCTTTAGCTGTGTCTCTATGAATAAATAAATAAAATCTTTAAAAAAAAATAAAATATAAAAATTCCTTAAAAAATTTTCTTTATCTCTAAACCCCCAAGATATGTGTTGGCAGTCATTCCCCAAGCACATGGCCCACCAACATACATCTGAAGGGTCTTATGACTCAGGTTTTATTAGACAGTAATAAGTGACCTTTTCCCAAAGATAGCCAGCCCCCTCAAGGTCCTGGAAACCTTGCTTCCAAAATTCCTTAGAGAGTACGCTATCCTTTTTTTTTTTTTTTTAAATTTATTTTTTATTTATTTATGATAGTCACAGAGAGAGAGAGAGAGAGAGGGGCAGAGACACAGGCAGAGGGAAAAGCAGGCTCCATGCACTGGGAGCCTGATATGGGATTTGATCCCGGGTCTCCAGGATCGCGCCCTGGGCCAAAGGCAGGCGCCAAACCACTGCGCCACCCAGGGATCCCGAGAGTACGCTATCCTTAAACCCCTCTCAACTCCCAGGTATATCAGCCACCCCTCACAGGCCTAAGGGTGGGGGTGTGGGGGTGGGGGGCAGCTGGTCTTCCTGCCCACAGGTCCTGTCCCTCTGCTTTAACAAAACCATTTTGCACCAAAGATGTCTCAAGAATTCTTTCTTGGTCGTCGGCTCCAGATCTCACCTATGATCCCAAAACTTCATCACTTACACTTATACATTCTACCCATTTAATTCATTCTTTTGATAAGCATTCTGTACCATCCAGGCAAATTGAAGCATTACTGAAACTGAAAACATTCTTATGAACAGAGTGTACAACAAACTGTAAACATTAGGAAATAGGATTTAGAAAATCATCCATCTGTTCTTGGGGCATTCTAAACATCTACAGTTCTCTTTCTCTCATCGATGCAAGTAAGTTTCCAGTTGTGGCTTTATTTGGCAATGATCTGTGCACTTAGAAACAATAACTTAAATCTTACAGATTCCTTGTAGTTTAGCTAACTACTTTTTGGTTCACATCCAGAAGGAAAAGAAGGTGGGATTAGGAAAGAGGTGAACACAAGAAATTTACAAAATAATCTGAAGGAAGTTGGTGAACAATTAGTCTCCTCGGCAAAAATGCATTCCTCAATAGCTCATCTATTATTTAAGACATCTGTAAGAATGCAGGTTTGATTTATAGGAACTAACTATTAGTGGTGGCCTGAGCTTTTGACCTGAGGAAATGCTGAATCTGAGAATGAACTGCCCAAGTTTAACCTTGCTTCTGTCTTTTGTTAAGATAATTATGCTTCAATAGCAGTCATCTGGAAGAGTTTTAGTTTAGCCACAAACTGGAAGACTATCTTTTGCATATCCTGACAAGGATTTTGTTTTCTGGATGGGCAGGTCTGGAGAACTCTGACCAAGCAGTACTAACAAATGGAGGAGATAGATCAGCTTACATCATGGAAATAAAGATTTGTTTAACCAGTCTTTGCTGCTGGAAAGGAAGAAGATTCTCATTGACCCCAGTGTAATTTTCCACTGTCCCCACACTCAATATAATTCTAAAAAATGGCAGATGGCTTATCCCATGATGCTTTAGTCAACAGCAAAGGGATAACAATAGTCTAAATATATCCACTGATCACTTGAAAGAAATATGTTAAGTGGTGAAATGAGCTTAAAGGTGAAGGAGTTCAAGTTGGTCTCACTATGCACAATTTCCTGCTGATTGCTGTCATCTGTTCCCTTTGGGGAAGCTCAAAGACTGACAACGCTGGAATGAGAAATGTGTTTTCTTAATAAGGGTGCTGAAGCATTTCTGTGCACCAATAGTCAGAATTACGTGTTTAGCAGCAGGCAAATAACAGAATATGAATAAAATATAAATCACTCTATCTAATTAGATCAAATAAATGAACACCTTTGCAAAATGCAAGATACAAAGGTGATGGGATCGGAGCTCCATTGTGTGCTTAAGGAAATCATCATAATGTGAAAAAGTAAAAGGATTCTATGTTGGTGAAGCATCTTGACTGAATTCCAAATTCTTTTATAAATGATATGCTTGGCCAGCTAGTGTGGTATAGTTAATCTCTGGGGTAAAATGTCACATTCCTAAACTGCAATATAACAGGTGACAATTCAGATTCTAAATTTTAAAATAAAGGATGTAGTATTAGACTCTGAGCCACTGGAATAATGATGCCTTTTTACCAAAATGTATCATTTTAAGTCTTTTGTTCTTTTTATATAAAATTCAAATATTTTATTATGTTGGTTATGTTATTTTTTATTGAGCATTGATAATATACTACAAACTGCACAGAATCAAACTTTTTCTCCCATACCCATCGTTCCCAACTTCTAAAAATTCCTAACTTAACATACCACTGTCTTTTCCATTTTAAAAGCATACTCTTGATACTGATTTCTACAGGTGTATGTGGCTAAAAAGGGCAATTGATAGTCAAGAGAATAAAATGTTATGATCACATATTGTGTGGAGGCTGAGAAAAATCAAGGCCATCCCACCTAAAGTTTAGCATTAGCACAAGTACAGCCATCTTAGGCCCCTGTGAATAAGAGCTGAACTTATGGGAAAAACTGCAGAATGTCCTCAATGTCCTCGGCAGGTAATCCCATATCAGAAAGACAACAGAGCTCAGAATTGCCCTTGGCAGAGAATCCCATATCAGAAACACAACAGAGCCCACACCCACGGTAGAAAGTCCCATATTAGAATGAGAACAGAGCTCAATGCCCTTGAAAGCCCCACATCAAAATGTAAACAGAACTTGAGAAATTCCTCCATCCCTTCTGAAAATCCCCTAGACCAGCCTATAAAAAAACCAGCTGTAACCCACTTCGGGGTCCAAGTCCCTGCTCTGCTATGTCGGGTATACTTGGACCCAAGCTCGAGCTTGTAAATAAACCCTCGTGTGTTTGCATCGGTGTCGGCTCCTTGGTGGTTTCTCGGATTCGCAATCTTGGGCACAACACTGCACATATAAACATATAAACTTTGGGCAATGTCAGTATCTTTTATTGGGTATATTAGCAGTTATGTTTTCCTTTTGTTTTGAAAGAAAGAGAGATAGTATTGTTCTCTTATCTGCAATTTTGTTAAATCTGAAATGGACAACCATAGGAGAGAGCAACCTCTTAAAAAATTTGGAAGATAGGCAAGAAGATTAAAGCTAATAAACAGGGCAGCCTGGGTGGGTCAGCGGTCCCAGGGTGTGATCCTGAAGACCCGGGATTGAGTCCCACGTCCGGCTCCTTGCATGGGGCCTGCTTCTCCCTCTGCCTGTATCTCTGCCTCTCTGTGTCTCTCATAAATTTAAAAAAAAAAAAAAAAAAAAAAAAAAAGCTAAGGTTGTTTAGCCCTCTACCAAAGCATTAAAATTAAAAAAAAATAATAAAGCTAATAAACAGTCACAGTCATCTAACTTTTGAGAATAAGAAAAACTGTTGTTCCCTCAATTCATCTGATATAAAAGACTATGGAGGATGCTTGAGTGGCTCAGCAGTTGGCGGCTATCTTCGGCTCAGGGCATAGTCCAGGAGTTCTGGGATGAGTCCTACATCAGGCTTCCTGC
Source organism: Canis aureus (assembly GCF_053574225.1). Lineage (NCBI taxonomy): Eukaryota > Metazoa > Chordata > Mammalia > Carnivora > Canidae > Canis > Canis aureus. The sequence goes on along the minus strand of NC_135635.1, from coordinate 44,464,256 downwards.
ATGGAGCCTGCTTCTTCCTCTGCCTTTGTCTCTGTCTCTCTCTCATGAATAAATAAATAAAATCTTAAAAAAAAAGAAAAAAGAAAAGAAAAGACTGTATGGTATAGTTGAGCTTGGGCAGTTAAGTTTTATAGAGAGCACTCAAAAGCGTCAAAACTAAAAAATTTTAAAGAGCACTCTGCTTTTCAGAGGGTAATGGAATTCAGGGTGAAATTTTAAAAAAGCAAATTACAAAAAGAATCTTATTTTAGGGATCCCTGGGTGGCGCAGCGGTTTGGCGCCTGCCTTTGGCCCAGGGCGCGATCCTGGAGACCCGGGATCGAATCCCACATCGGGCTCCCTGCATGGAGCCTGCTTCTCCCTCTGCCTGTGTCTCTGCCTCTCTCTCTCTCTCTGTGACTATCATAAATAAATTAAAAAAAAAAAAAAAAAAAAAGAATCTTATTTTAGTAGCCATTTAACACTTAATAAAATTGGTTCTTTGAAAAAAGAAAGGTGTTTTCTGATAAAAGTAATATCCATTTATGGAAGAAAAACTGGAGATCCAGAAAAGTAAACAGAAGAAAACAGAGGTATCAAAAATGGTTCCTTTTCAATGAGTCTTGAGATGTGGAAGTTACCTATTCTAAGTCTAATATGGCTATTTTAAAGAAAGTGAACCTTGATGGGGATTAGTAATGGACTTTATGAGCTTTACTAACTAAAGTCTATTTGCAGAAGAGGAAGACTTCTAGTGAGGCACATTCTGATTTCATTTCCCATGAGCCCCAAGGGAGCAATACAAGCACGTATAATATGAAAGGTAATGTATGTATGCCACAAGCACAGAGCAAAATAAGAACTGCAATGCTCTTCCTGCTAAATTACTCTCCTAGTTCTGTTAATGTCTTTCCTCAGTTAAAAAAAAAAAGAAGAGAAAGAGAAAGAAAATGTATACACAGACATTTCAAAGTGATTGGTGACCCCCTACCGCTTGACTAAGATGCCAAATTACTGCATAATGAGTAGGTAGTAGCAGAAATCCAACTTTTAAGTCATTAAAGAGGTCTTTTCACTCCATCCCTGGTGCTTTAAACTACATACAGTTGAACCTGCCCTTTGACCTGAAAATTTTAATAGCATCAAGATGTCACTAAAAGTACTCTACTGTGTCATTTGAGCTTTAAGAAATAGTAAGACCGGGGATCCCTGGGTGGCGCAGTGGTTTAGCGCCTGCCTTTGGCCCAGGGCGCGATCCTGGAGACCCGGGATCGAATCCCACGTCAGGCTCCCGGTGCATGGAGCCTGCTTCTCCCTCTGCCTGTGTCTCTGCCTCTCTCTCTCTCTCTGTGACTATCATAAATAAATAAAAATTAAAAAAAAAATTAAAAAAAAAAAAAGAAATAGTAAGACCACCTCTCCCTTCTGAGAACATTTGGAAACAGGAGGCAAATATCCAAGGCAAATGGAGCTCAAAATCTTTCTGATAATGCCTGAATTTTTGAGAACACTACCACATTAGCCTGCAATCGCTAGTAAATAAGAAATACAATCATTGTTGGAGTGATGGTGGTTAACAATTTAAGAGTGAGCCCTAAATATGTGAGTGTTTTTAATAGAAATTTCACACAGAAAAGGGGGTATGCATGAAGGGATGCCACCAAGGTTTACTTTTCCCCCTCCTCCTCCAACTGGGTATTTCAAATTCAATGATTATACAATCATGTAGTGCTCACTTCGGCAGCACATATACGCAATCATGTTTCATAAATATCGTAATACTGAAAACAACAGGAGACAGATCAGATGAAAGTGAGAATAAGGTCAGTTGCTTTAGATGTATTATTGTCATGGACATGCAAGCACAGTTTAATTTTAAGATAAATTTGGAATCTAGATTCTCTTATTGATGCTTCCTTGATTCTGATGCCTCCTTTACTTCTTATTTAACCATTTGACTATCCACAGTGAGCAGTAAATTACTAGGATATCTCTTCCACTCTTTTATCTCATTTCCTGAAGAAATCCTTCTGATTATTATTTTCTCTAACTTCATTTACAGAGGTCTCAGAGTATGTTAGACTTACTACCTTAATTAAGCTCAGTGAAAACCAGTCTGTGGGCGAGCCTACTTGGGCATGTCTGACCTTGCAAGTTTCCGTCACCTATTGTCTTATTATCTCTGTTTTAGGTACTCCAAAATATCTTCTTCGATGTAGAATGTCAACACTTAATAAAACTTTTCACCTATCATAATAAATTTCTTTTTCAATATCAATTAAACCACCACATTCCTAGATCCACAGGCTGACAACATCTAAATAATTTGACTTCTTTGCACCCCATAACCAATATTCACATTTTGTCGGTTTTTCCTTTCTAATGGTTTTTAATGAACCTGTGGCTTTGTATCTGCATGTTCACTATAATAGTCACTACCATCCTTTGATCATGGGTCTATATTATTCTTAAACACATTCTGATTTCCCCATCCTTCTACAATGTCCTCTCCTAATTCACTTTCATCTGGTTTCTTACCACTCTACCTGAAATGCCTGTAGCTTTCTCTTTAAACTTGGCTGCTGGGATCCCTGGGTGGTGCAGCGGTTTGGTGCCTGCCTTTGGCCCAGGGGCGATCCTGGAGACCCGGGATCGAATCCCACATCGGGCTCTCGGTGCATGGAGCCTGCTTCTCCCTCTGCCTGTGTCTCTGCCTCTCTCTCTCTCTCTGTGACTATCATTATAAAATAAAATAAACTTGGCTGCTAATTTTTCTCTGTTCAGCATTTCTGTTCAGTATGTTCACAGTTTAAGTGATATTAATAAGCATGTGCCCTGTAAATGTCCTTCAATTGTTCTACACATTCAGGGTCTGCTTCCTCAACTGTGTTATGTTTATGGCTTATGTCTTTAAGTTTTTCTTTTAATGTTTCTATGTATTTATTGGTCGGTCTTCCAATTTATTAGCTCACTAATTTAAAAATATTTTTGAACTTTTTATTCTTTTTTTTTTTTTTGAACTTTTTATTCTTAATTGTGGTAAAATACATATAACAACGTTTACCATTTTAACCATTTTTAACTGTACATTCAGTAGTGTTAAGTTCATTCATACTGCTGTGCAACCAATCTCTAGAACTCTTTATCTTGCAAAACTCAAACTGTAACTATTAATAACTCGCTATTCTTCCTTTCTGCCTCCAACCTTTGGCAACCATCATTTACTTTCTGTCTCTATGATTTTGATTACTCTAGGAATCTCACATAAAGGGAATCGCACAGTTATTTGTCTTATTGTGTCTGGTTTATTCACTTAACATAATGTCTTCAAGGTTCATCTGTGTGGTAGCATGTGTGTCAGAATTTCCTTCTTTTTCAAGGCTGAATAACATTCCACTGTATATATACACCACACTGTTTATCCATTCATCAATTTGAGTTGCTTCTGCCTCTGCCTATTGTAAATAATATCCCATTTTTAAATTTAAAATATATTGTTTTCTTTCTAGAGTCTTATTCATGGCTTTCCACACCAGAAGCTTATAAATATTATTAATTCTATGCATTGCATATGCCTAAACTATTTTCTTTTATTTGTTATGAATTACTCTCAGTACTCTATATATTCTGGTATTATTTGCCAGTCTTCCTTTTCTGTCTAAAGCCTTTGCTTGAAAAATAGCTGGAATATAAGCTCCACAAAAGAAGGATCTTCATCTGTTCTGTTCACTAAGGTATTCCAAATTCCAAGAATAGTTCCTGGCATGGAGTAGGCACTTCACAAATGTATCTTCAACTAATAACTCCTCCAATTATGACTCCATTTCTATCCAATGTGGTGGTAGTTTGGTTTCCCAACTATTCCAACATATTCCCTTATTGAAGCTTCTCCCTTACTTCACTTTATTATTTTTTAAAAAAATATTTTATTTATTTATTCATGAGATACACACAGAGAGAGATAGAGAGAGGCAGAGACACAGGCAGAGGGAGAAGCAGGCTCCATGCAGGGAACCTGATGCGGGACTTGATCCTGGGTCTCCAGGATCACACCCTGGGCTGAAGGCGGTGCTAAACCGCTGAGCCACCCAGGCTGCCCTCACTTTATTTTTAAAGGTCCCTCCCACCCCCCGCCCAGTAGCATGCTGGAAGGCAAGTGTATAGAGGGAATGGAAAAAATTTGAAAACATGAAGAAAATCAAGACTGCAAAAGAGACCACTAACTTTGGCTAATTTATAATTCATTTAAAGAGTTCTGATTTTCTCTAAGTAGAGAGATGACAACTGGAATCATAGGTTCAATTCTAGATGTCATAATTTAAGAGACAAAGTAAAGGGTATACAAGGGAAGGTGACATGATGGGGTTATAAAAGGGCATGTTAATCCAAAAAGATTTATCCATATAACATGGTAATTGCTCTCAGAATAGCAGGAACAGGAAGAGCAGAAATAAATAAGACATTTAATCTATGTTCCTCTAGAGGGCACAAATGGCATTAAAAGGAATAAAGTCACAAATATTTCAGTTTACATGATGAACATCTAATGTATTAACTCTTGTTAACAAGTAAAATTGAGGGCAGCCCCAGTGGCGCAGTGGTTTAGCGCCGCCTGCAGCCCGGGGCGTGATCCTGGAGACCCGGGATCGAGTCCCACGTCAGGCTCCGTGCATGGAGCCTGCTTCTCCCTCTGCCTGTGTCTCTGTCTCTCTCTGTCTCTCTGTGTGTCTCTATGAATAAATAAAAAAACAAAACAAAACAAAAGAACAACAACAAAAAAAACAAGTAGAATTGGGAAGTCCAAAAACTGGTAGAGCTTTCCATGAGTGGGTATTTAAAGAGATTATTAAAGATACTATATAAATTGTTTTGTTTTTGAGTATTATGTCTATCTTCTTTAACTGTAATATTTCAATAAAAACTAATGAGATGAGACAATAAGGAATAAGAAACTGAAAAGATGGCTTTGAATCAGAGTAGAGATGGTCTGGAATATCAGTAAGGAATACAGAGATTAGGAAATCCTTGAGGGTTCTGACCCAAACTTGACAAACAGAGGTTACTCAAAATACAGAATGATTTGATTTTGATAATACAGTAGCATTAGAAGTTCCAGAAAAGTAAAGCAAGGGTTTAGAAAGATTGATTTAAAGGCAAAGAGGGGAGATTGGATGATTCTTAAAACAGGAAGGTCAGGATGCTACCTCTGGAAATGTATTATGAATAGAATTATCATATTATAAAAATTATTTTTAAGGAATGAAGGATAAAATGATGCTGTCTGAATTTTGGATTTAAGAGTCACAGGTGGGGGCACCTGGGTGGCTCAGTAGTTGAGCATCTGCCTTTGGCTTGGGTCATGATCCTGAAGCCCAGGATTGAGTCCCATATCAGGCTGCCTGTGAGGAGCCTCCTTCTCCCTCTGCCTATGTCCCTGCCTCTTTCTCTGTATCTCTCATGAATAAACAAATAAAATATTAAAAAAAAAAAAAAAAAGAGTCACAGGTGGAGTATAATAAACTGCTATATAATTCAATGAATATTAAATTATAAAATATATCACATTTCTGTTTTGATGCTGGAAAGTAACTTCAGTTTTAAAAATTTTTTTATTTATTTATGACAGAGAAAGCACATGTGTGTGCGGGGGGCGGGGGGGGGGGGGGAGGAGCAGAGGCCTGACATGGTGGCCAATCTTAGGACCCTAAGGTCATGACCTGAGCAGAAACCAAGAGTCGGACACTTAATCCACTGAGCCACCCAGGAGCCCATGTAAAGTAACTTCCAAATGTCATCAAATACAGATTATCGTAAGGCCTTTGATCCAATAATAAATGCATGCTGGGGCCCTGCCTCATAGAACCTTCTTGCAGCACAGTAGCAAGGCAAACTTTGCCCAGAATAATCTGGAATCTTCTCGACCTTCTCTTGCTTTATGTCTGTCTCCTGAAATAAGGGAAGAAAATTGATTTATATTAAGATTTACACTGACATAAGTATGGGTAGAGAAGTTTATCCCAACTTGGACTGGTTTATTTTTCAGAAGTCCTTGAAAAGAATCAAAGTTAACACAATAAAAACAGAAACTGCTGGTAGTTACAGCTCAGTAAGTGAGGTTGATTAAACAAAATTTAGCATGGAAAACCTGTATTCATTCTTCTCTTCACTTTTTATGAAATATGAGCATTTTGGTATTCCCAAACAGTAGAGGTTATGACACATTTGGAAAACAGTTCTACTGTGATATTGACACTTCTGTTATGAAGCTTCTGCCTGCTTCTCAGACTGGCAAAAACTTGATGTTTGTATCTAAATTTGTAAGAAAAAACAAAAGTTTGTATCTTTTCCATTTGTTTTAAAAAATAAAAATTAATTGAAATCTAATCCACAAAGAGACATAAAGCAAATCAGCGGTTGCCAGCAAATTAGACCTGGGGTTGAAGAAAGACAGGACAGGGAAGCAACAGAGCTTTCTGGAAATGTACTACAGCTTGACTATGGTGGCTGTAACACAGTGTATATGTTTGTCAAAACTCACAATACTGTACCCTTAACATGTATACATTTTATTGTATTGATAAAAGTCAATAAATTTTAAAATCATAAGAATTTTCTGAATGAGGAATGTTACATAGCAAACATGACAACAATAAGGAAAATGCATTTTTAAATTATGGTAAAATATACATAACACTAAATTTATTATTTTAATCATTTTTTAGTATATGGTTCTGTGGCACCATATATTGACAATGTCGTGCAACCATCAAAATCACGATCTTTCTCCAGAACTTGTTTTCTCCAACTAAAACTCTATACCCATAAAATACTAACTCCTCATTCTCTCCTCCCCCAACCCAGGGCAACCACCATTCTAATTTCCCTCTTCTTTTTTTTTTTTTTTTTAATTTATTTATTTATTAATGAGAGACACAGAGAGAGAGAGAGAGAGAGAGAGAGAGAGAGAGGCAGAGACACAGGCAGAGGGAGAAGCAGGCTCCATGCAGAGAGCCTGACATGGGACTCGATCCAGGGTCTCCAGATCACGCCCTGGGCTGGAGGCGGTGCTAAACCGCTGCACCACCTGGGCTGCCCTAATTTCCCTCTTCTTGAATTTAACTACCCTAGTTACCAGATACGTAAAACTATATAGTATTTGTCCTTTTGTATCTGGCTTATTTCATTTAGCATAATGTCTAAAATTATAATGTATTTTTATTCTTCCAAATTTAAATGCCCTTTAAAATATACCCTGTAAGTATTTTTCCTAAGCCTTTCACACTTTTTATCTAAAGAAAAAAGAAAATTAGATCTTTAAAAATCTATGCCTTTTATTCAGTTATAGTTGGACTAGGTGGTGGTGGTGGGAAGAGCCATGATCAGATGAGCTGAGCAGAAGAGGAAAGGTCTGAGGCAGAAGCACTGACAGAACTTAGTGATGACACTGGCCTCCTTGGGGTCCGGATGCTTTCCCTAATTAAATCTACTTCAAAGGTATAATACAGAAGCATGGTTTCAGTGTTGCTAGACTGTACATAATTTAGAATTTCTGCAAACAATTTGTTTTCTGTCAGCATTAAATATCATTTATAGTCACACTGAGTACCTGGTTAAAACTGAAGGTGATTTTTATTATAGTCCTAATATTTGGTTAAACTTGAAATAAATATTTGATTATACAAAAGCTTGTCCAATCTTCTCTAGAGCTATATAGAGTATAAAAAGTACTAGCAACAGAATAAAGCAATCTGGAGATAAAAGGTCTAAAATAAAGAACTTCATGCAAAAATAGAAAGGCTTGGGCAGCCCCGGTGGCGCAGCGGTTTGGCGCCGCCTGCAGCCTGGGGTGTGATCCTGGAGACCTGGGATCGAGTCCCACATCAGGCTTCCTGCATGGAGCCTGCTTCTCCTCCTCCCTCTCCCTCTGCCTCTGTCTCTGCCTCTCTCTCTGTGTCTATGAATAAATAAATAAAATCTTAAAAAAAAAATAGAAAGGCTTTCTTTTAAGATCCCTGCGCCACCCAGGGATCCCAAAGTAAAACTTTCTTGAAGAAGCCCCAGTACATTAAATGTGGGTAGAGCCCTACAGAAAACAGCATCCCTTTCTGACTCTAGTTAAGAAACATCTACCATAAAAACTGAATAGGATTGTAGAGGGAAAGCATGGTATGGTTTTTAAGGAAGAGACACTTTGGCATTATGCCAGATCCTTTAAGATTTTTGAATGTGAGGCTTTTGACTCAAGCTACTCCGCAAAATTGAATGACTTCAAGGGTTCTTCAGAGGAAAAAATGTAATTCCAGTTTGTCAAAAAACACATAAGAAATTTATACCATTCTTATTCTATTGAATAAGAATTATTATTCCAATTGTTATTGGTTGAACAAACAGGAAAGACATCTTTAAGAAAATGCATACAGCAAAATGAAAAGATTAAGGGAGAAAATGTTTTAGTTACTACAGACTAATTACAGATATTTTATTTAAACAACTAAAAAAGGGATCCCTGGGTGGCGCAGTGGTTTGGCGCCTGCCTTTGGCCCAGGGCGTGATCCTGGAGACCCGGGATCGAATCCCACATCGGGCTCCCGGTGCATGGAGCCTGCTTCTCCCTCTGCCTGTGTCTCTGCCTCTCTCTCTCTCTCTGTGTGACTATCATAAATAATAAATAAACAACTAAAAAATAATCTCCACACATGACATGGGACTCAAACTCACGACCCCAAGATCAAGAGTAGCAATGTCCTTCGGAGTGAGCCAGCCAGCTGTCCCTAAACATAGACATTTTAGTCAGATGTAAAAATGGGTGTGCAACATGAAAAACTCAAACATAAAAAACAAATTATTAAAAATGGAAGTCTGTGCTCTACTGTTGACTTACTATATCTGAATTTCAGAGGATGAGCATCTCTAACTTTTTAAGAAGCAGTCCAGGTAACTTGAGATTCACTACTTTACAGAAAGATGAACTGATTTAAAAAGACCAACAGTAAGATATTATAGGTATCCCTGATTCCCCACATCCTTGTCAAGACTGAGTTTGCTGTTGTTTTCTTTTTCTAAAGATTTTATTTATTCATTCATGAGAGACACAGAGAAAGAGGCAGAGACATAGACAATGGACCAAGAGAAGCAGGCTCCCCCGTCTCGTCCCTCCCCCGCAGGGAGCTCGGACCCGGGATCAGGAAGCTCAACTGCTGAGCCACCCAGGCATCCCGCCAAGACTGAGTTTTTATTTGGGATTTGCATTTACTGTTCCAAATTCAATAAATACATAGAAAATCTTCCAATTCTATAGTGAAAATGACCTGTTTTTTAACTCTTAAATTCTGATGATACTGCAGACACTTAATAATATTGATCATTACTGGATTTAGAAATATCATGCAGAGAGGACTTCTGTAGTGTAACTCTACCAGCAGATTGTTTGAAAAAAAGTTTACGGAACATCTCCTAATACATTCATACGTAAATTTCCTCCTTTCTTTTTGGCGAGGGCCATCACAAGACAGGTGAATTTAGGATCTTCTGTTTTCTAAATCTCTGCCTTTAACAAGAGCTGGCAGCCACAGGAGTTTTTGTTGGGGATTATTCAAATCCTATCAAAATCCCTAGTGAATTATGTTCTTAAACCCACTGATTTCTGTTGGAGATGGTGGGGGGTGGGTAGAGGGATAGCTTAGCATGAGCCTCAAGAGATGAAGCTAAGTGGTGGGTTCACAGTAACATCTGGGGATGATGTATACAAAAAGATTTATACTGGTCTTTCTTTCATTTTTTCTTTACTATTTCATAATAGTATGTCTGTTCTGCCTCAAGTTTAATGGTATAATATGAACAGAAAATATCAGAATATAAACCTCCCTTATAAAGATATAGTCCCTTCAAAATAAGGCACACCTGTTATTGTTTTACTCACACTTTCGGGCTATACCACTTGTTATGTCTTTTAAGGAAGTCTCTGTTTCCAAAGGAAAATAAAGTCTTACACTGTTTCTCAGAATTCAAACTCCAGAAACCTCCATTTATTTAGTTGTCTGTTTTAAGAATTATTGAACGCTTTAAGCAATTAATCCCTGCACTTTGTCACTGTCCCACTGTTTAGTTAACCTTTCCCAGTCATAGATGGATAACATGTCCATACCAGCTGTCCACACTGTGCTACCATAGAGGTTTGCTTGCCTGTTTTTAAAGCTCCTATTGCATTCCAAGCCTGTTTGCTATGACATTTGTTAGAAGAATGCCAGTGGTATCATGGTACTCATTTCTCCATCCTGCAGTATAATCAAGAACTAAGTGTGCCTTGATTTAAAAAATTATCCAACATTACACAGAACATGTAATGTTTGAATTGGTTGGTATACTGCCTGAAAAAAAGTGGGTAATGTTCCAATAACTAAATATCCATAATATTCTTCAGGCTATATATGAAACATAAAAAAATCTATAGGGATATATGTAACTGTGGATGGTCTGAGAGGGGACTAGAGATACTAGGGTTCCTGAGATCTTAAAGGTCACCAAAAGCACTTGGTGGCCAAAATAGATGAAAACAAATTCAGTAGTTTATTACCTTCCTCTACTAATGATTCAACAATTCTATCCATCTGCTATCAATTTGTTGGCAAAAATGATAACAACTCCTCTCCTACACAGCTTTGGAATGAAACATCTGGTGGGGAAATTCTATAGGAATGGGCAAGGGGCTGTGCTTGCATTTGGCAGATGAATTATTATTGTTGTCAGCTTGGATGATCCTACCTTCTCTGCATTTTTCTTAGGTTCTAGCTACTTGTAAAATGCCAAACACAATTTGGAAAGCATGGTTATCACACCTATTCTTCCTTTGCATGTATATAAGGAGCACATGGTTACAGCAGGCATAAAACAACAAGAAATGCAAAACCTTCTGGTAAGTGTGTGGTTTTTAAAAAAAAATTTAAGTTTCCCTGTATAGCAATGGTATTATTTTTATTAGAGAAAATATGCTCAAAAGTAGTAAAGCAATAACCATCACTCCCTTCTACGTCACACATTTACTTCTTGAAGACACAGGAAAATGACAGGTAAAATAATATTTCAGGGGCAGCTTGGGTGGCTCAGATGTTTAGCGCTGCCTTCAGTCCATGGCCTAATCCTGGAAACCTGGGATCGAGTCCCATGTTGGGCTCCCTGCATAGAGCCTGCTTCTTCCTCTGCCTGTGGCTCTGCCTCTCTCTCTCTCATGAATGAATAAATAAAATCTTTAAAAAATATATTTCAGAACAAGTTTTAGAATTTTACTGTATGTATAATTTTTAAAAAATACTTTATTTATTTATTTATTTGCTATATATAGAGAGAGCACAAGCAGGAGTGGCAAAGGGAGAGGGAGAAGCAGGCCCCCTGCTGAGCAGGGAGCCCAACTGGGGGTGGGGTGGGCAGCTGGATCCCAGGACCTTGAGATTATGACCTGAGCTGAAGGCAGACACTTAACTGACTGAGCTACCCAAGGGCTGCTGTAAACTAAAAGTTTTTTAAAATCTTTTAGAGGTGTCGGGCTACTCAGTCAGTGGAATGTGCAACTTTTGATCTCGGGGTTCTAAGTTTGTGCCCCATATTGGTAAAGAGATTACTTAAAAATACAATAAACTTTTAAACTTTATTACTCTAAAAAGAATAGTAAAGTTTTTAAAGCTAGAGAAAATGATAATTATTATTGATTACATTTTGTTTGGGGCCTCTGGTTATCTTCGTCCTCAACTATTTTATCTTAGAGTACCTCTATTTTGTCATACACCATAGCAATGTACGCATTTTCCCTATTTCTGAAAGCTGATTGACGGCAGGAATGTTATCAAGTCTACTTTTGACTCAGCCAATCTGCTCAGCTGTAGTGTCTAACTGGTGCCTTCCTTGCAGGGGTAAATTCCATTTTCCAAAGTATATTCTCTCTATGTCTAGTTACCTCACCTGGTCAGAGGAGTAATAAAGACAAGATAGTTTTCTGTTACTTCTAGTCTGTTCCACAGCCCAAAATTTCACTGCTAGCACACACAGTTATTCTCTAGGTCGGCATTTCTCAAAAGTATATTCCACAGAAGTATGGAAAGAGATATCAACAAATGTCCCATGAAAAAAAGATTTCCATGGTCAAATATATGGTATAGATTACATATCTTTAAAAAGATGCTATATTTTAAAGCAGGGGTAGCCAAACTACTGCCCACAGGCCAACCCTGACAAACCACCTGTTGATGTAGAGCCTGTGTGCAAAAAATGGCTTTTACATTTTTAAGCAGTGGAAAAATGAAAAAGAAAAATATTTTTGTGACATATTATGTATGAAATATATGACTTATAATATATGAGAATATATAAAATACAGCATTTTATAAAGATTTGAAATGCAAAATTTCAATGTCTATAAACAAAATATGAATGGGGCAAAACATACACATTTGTTTATGTATTTTCTTTTCTCTTCTTTTTTTTTTAATTGTTTATGTATTTTCTATGGCAACAGAAAATCTGGGTGGGGGCAGCCCCGGTGGCGCAGCGGTTTAGCGCCGCCTGCAGCCCAGGGTGTTATCCTGGAGACCCGGGATCGAGTCCCATGTCGGGCTCCCTGCATGGAGCCTGCTTCTCCCTCTGCCTGTGTCTCTGCCTCTCTCTGTGTCTCTCATGAATAAATAAAATCTTTAAAAAAAAAAAAAAAGAAGAAAAAGAAAATCTGGGTGGTTGTGGCAGACATCAAATTGTCCCCAAAGCTCAACATACTTACTATTTGGCTCTTCACAGAAAAAGTTTGCCAACCCTTTTGTAAACTATTTTCCTTTTTTTTTTTCTAAAGATTTATTTATTTATTCAGAGAGAGCGAAAGAGAGGCAGAAACACAGGCAGAGAGAGAAGCAGGCTCCATGCAGGGAGCCCAATGTGGGACTTGATCCCCGGTCTCCAGGATCACACCCTGGGCTGCAGGCGGCGCCAAACCGCTGCGCCACCGGGGCTGCCCCTGTAAACTATTTTCCAAACTTAATGACCATGGAACCCTACCTTCCTCAGTTTTCTGGGGAACACCAATTAACACCTGGAAACATACTAATATTCTAAGAAAACAGTTTGGAAAGTGATGACTTAACAATAAGTCAGTGGATCTCAAAAGAATGAATAAAAGAGCATGAACATCTGGGAAAAAATTGACTGTAATCAATAGTGCCAACATGACTACTACAGAGCCGGCTACTCTGCTAAACATTTTACATGGATTAAGTAATTTAATCTTTATTATAAAAACCCTATGAATTTGTGAAAGGAGGTATCTAATAGGCAGTTGTATTGATGGGCATGGAGCCAGGCCCTGAATTATAAATAGATGTGGAAATGATGAGCATAGAAGGTAGGTGAAACAACAGGAGTGCATGAAACCACCACGATTAGAAGAGAGGCACATAGCACTGTTGGAATAAAAGTCTGTAAAGAACTGAGGAGAGAATAGTCTTAGGAGTAGAAGAAAACAAGGAGACAATGTATCTTGAAAGCTAAAGAAAGTGAATTTCAAGAAAAAAGTGATCAAATACTTTGAAGGGCTTATAGACAAAGTCAAAACAAAGAATGCAAAATTTTCGTTTGGTTTAGCTTTTAGAAGGTTTCCAGTTATCATGGAAAGCAGTTTCAGGGCTGGTAGCATAAGCCATATTGGAAAAGGTTGAGGAAACACACACAGTGATATACTGTTCAGCCTGAAAAAGGAATGAAATCTTGCCATTTGCAACAATATGAATGTACTTTGAAGATACTATGCTAAGTGAAATAAGTCAGAGAAAGACAGATATTGTATGATTTTCACCTGTATGTATAATCTAAAATATCAAAACAAATGAACAAACAAAACAAAATATATAGAGATAACAGATTGGTAGTAACCAGAGAGGAAGGGGGCGGGGGGTGAAAGGTGGGCAAATGAGTGAAGGGATTATTTGTGTGTTTGTATGTCTCTCTGTGTGTGTTTATATAGATACACACATACACAATATTTTCTTTATCCATTAACCCATTAAGGAACATTTAGGTTGTTACTATTCCTTGGTTATTGTAAATAATGCTACAATAAACATATCTCTTTTTATTTTTTTTAAATTTTTTTTTTAATTTTTTTTTTTTTAAACTTTTATTTATTTATGATAGGCACACAGTGAGAGAGAGAGGCAGAGACACAGGCAGAGGGAGAAGCAGGCTCCATGCACCGGGAGCCCGACGTGGGATTCGATCCCGGGTCTCCAGGATCATGCCCTGGGCCAAAGGCAGGCGCCAAACCGCTGCGCCACCCAGGGATCCCAAACATATCTCTTTTTAATATATCTTTTCAAATCAGCATTTTTTTTTTAATTCTTTGAATAAATACCCACAGGAGGAAGGGCTGGTTCATATGGTAGTTCTATTCTTAATTTTTTCATTAATCTCTATACTGCTTTCTCTAGTGGCTGTACCCATTCTACATTCCCCCCAAGAGTACATGAGAGATCCTTTTTCTCCACATCCTCTTCAATGCTTGTTATTTCTAGTCTTTTTGATATCAGTGATAATAGCCATTCTAACTGGTATGAGGCAATACTGCATTACAGCTTTAATTTGCAATTCCCTAATTATTAGTGATGCTGAACAACTTTTCACGTCCCTGTTGGCCACCTGTGTCTTCTTTGGAAAAATGCCTTTTTAGAAACTCTGTCCATTTTTAATTGGGTTGGTTTTTGTTGGTGTTGTGATGTGTTGTACAAGTTCTTTATATATTTTAGATATTAATCCCTGGTTGGATATATGATTTGCAAAATTCTTTTCCCATTCAGTAGGTTTCCTGTTTTGATGATGATTTCTTTCACTGTGTAGCTTTGTAGTTTTGATATAATCCATTTATTTTTTTTGTTTCCCTTGCCTCTGGAGTCAGATCTACAAAAAAGCACTAAGACCAATATCAACAGTTATCACCTATATTTTATTCCAGCTATTTTATGTTTTGAGGCCTAACTTTCAAGACTTTAATCCATTTTGAGTTAATTTTTGTATATGGTGTAAAATAGTGGTCTAGTTTCACTCTTTTGCATATGGCTGTCCAGTTTTCCCAATGTCATTTATTGAAAAGACTGTCCTTTCTCCACTATGTGTTCTTGGCTCCTTTCTTGTAAATTAGTTGTCTGTATGTATTTGAATTTAGTTCTGGGATCTCAATTCTTTTTTTTTTTTTTAAAGATTTTATTTATTTATTCATGAGAGAGAGAGAGGCAGAGACACAGGTAGACAGAGAAACAGGCTGCATGCAAGGAGCCTGATGTGGGACTTGAACCTGGGAATCCAGGATCACACATTGAGCCAAAGGCAGGCACTCAACCGCTGAGCCACCCAGGCGTCCCTGGGATCTCAATTCTGTTCTATTGATTTGTGTACTTGTTTTTATCCCCAATATCACACTATTTTGATTACTATAGCTTTGTAGTATAGTTTAAAACCAGAGAGAGCACGATTTCTTCAGCTTTACTATTCTTTCTCAAGCTTGCTTTGATGATTTAGGATCTTTTGTGTTTCCAAATTTTAGGATTACTTATTTTATTTTTTTAAAAAGATTTTATTTATTTATTCATGAGAGACACAGAGAGAGAGGCACAGACACAGGCAGAGGGAGAAGCAAGCTCCATGCAAGGAGCCTGACATGGGACTCGATCCCCGGTCTCCAGGACCAGGCCCTGGGCTGAAGGCGGCGCTAAACCCCTAAGTCACCCGGGCCGCTCAAGGATTACTTATTATAGTTCTGTGGAAAATGCCCTTGGAATTTACATAGGGATTACACGGAATCTATAGATTCCTTTGGGTAGTATGGACATTTTAACAATATTCCTGTAATCTATAAACATAGAATATCTATTATTCGTGTCTTCTTCAATCTCTTTCATCAGTGTCTTATAGTTTCACTGTACAGATCTTTCACCTCCTTGGTTAAATTTTCCTTGGGTATTTTATTCTTTTTGATGTAACTGTAAATAGGATTGCTTTCCTAATTTCCTGTTAATTCACTATTCGTGTATAGAAATGCCACTGATTTCGGTATATTGATTTTGTATACTGCTACCTTGCTGAATTAATTTATTGGTTTTAACAGTTGTTTGGTGAAGTCTTTGGGTTTTTAATATATAGTATTATGTCATCTGCAAATAGTCACACTTTTACTTTTTCCTCTCAGATTTGGATCCATTTTATTTCTTTTTTAGCCTAATTGGTAACAGCTACGATTTCCAATACTATGCTGAATAAAAGTGGTAAGAGTGGACATCCTTGTCTTGTTCCAGATCGGAGAAGAAAAGTGTTCAGTTATTTACCAGAGTTTGATGTTAGCTGTTGGTCACATGTGGCCTTTATTATGTTGATATATGTTCACTTGATACAGTTTGTTGAATTTTTACCATAAATGGATGTTGAAATTTTGTCAAATGTTTTTTCTGTATCTATTGAGATGATCACATGATATTTTCTCTTCATTTTGTTACTGTGGTGTATCAAGTTGATTGACTTGTGGCTACCGAACCATCCTTACATCCCTGGAATAAATCCCACTTGATTATGGTATTTAGTCCTCTTAACTTATTATTACTAAGTTTGGTTTTCTAATATTCTGTTGAGAATTTTTCCATCAATGTTCATCAGTGATATTTACCTGTAATTGTGTGTGTGTATCCTTACCAGGTTTTGATATCACATAATGCTGGCCTCATAAAATGAGTTGGGAAGTGTTCTCTCCTCTTCTATTTTTTGGAACAGTTTGAGAAGAATAAGTATTAAATCTTTGAATGTTCAGTAGAGTTCAACATTAAAGCTGTGTGGTCCTAGATTCTTGTTTGTTGGGTTTTTTGATTACTGATTCAATCTCCTTACTGGTATTCAGGTTTCTATTTCTTCATGATTTAGGCTTGGAAAATTGTATGTTTGTAGGAATTTACCAATTTCTTTAAGGTTGTCTAATTGTTTTGGCATATAATTGTTCATAATAGTCTTTTAAAATTCTTTGCATTTCTGTGGTGTCAGTTTAACTTTTCCTCTATCATTTCTGATTTTATTAAAGCTTGTCTTTTCTTCTTGATTAGTGTAGCCAAAGGTGTGTCAATTTTGTTTATCTTTCAAAGAACCACCTCATAATTTCACTGATCTTTTCATTCATTTTGGTCTCTATTTCATGCATTTCTGTCTGATCTTTATTATTTCCTTCCTTTCACTGACTTTAGACTTCATTTGTTCTTTTTTTTTTTTAAAGATTGATTGATTGATTTATGACAGACAGAGAGAGAGAGAGAGAGAGAGAGAGAGAGAGGCAGAGACACAGGAGGAGGGAGAAGCAGGCTCCATGCTGGGAGCCTGATGTGGGACTCGATCCCGGGACTCCAGGATCACACCCTGGGCCAAAGGCAGGCGCTAAACCGCTGAGCCACCCAGGGATCCCCCAGACTTAATTTGTTCTTTTTCTTCCTAGGTGTAGAGTTAGATTGTTTGATATTTATCCTGTTTCTTGCTATGATCTTCTTTATAAGAACCACTTCTGCTGCATTTCAAAGATTTTTATATGTTTTTATATTTTCATTTGTCTCTAGCTATTTTTTATCTCTTTGATTTCTTTAGTGACCCATCAGTAGTTCAGTAGAATGTTGTTTAATCTCCACATTTCTGTGTTTTTTTCTACATTTCTTCTTGTAATTGGTTTTTAGATTCACACCATTTTGTTCAGAGAAGATTCTAATTTTAATCTTTTGGGATTTATTGAGACTTGTTCTGTGGCCTAACATGCGATCTATCTTGGAGAATGTTCCACATGTACCTGAGAAAAATATGCCTTCTGTTGTTTTGGGATAGAATGTTCTGTATGTATCTATTAGTCCATTTGGTCTAATGTGTCATTTACGGCCAATGATTCTCTTTAATCAAATTTGTTTGAATGATCTACCCATTGATCTAAGGGAGTGTTAAAGTCCTCTACTGTTCTATTGCTGTCAGTTTCTACCCTTTGGTCCCTTAATATTTGCTTTATATATCTCGGTGCTATGTTGGATGCATATATATTTATAAATGTTACGTCTTCTTGTTGGATTGATCCCTTTATCATTATGTAATGACTTTTTTTGTCTATTATGACAGTCTTATTTTAAAAACTTAGTATGCTATAAGTATAGATACACCAGATTTCATTTCCATTTGCATGGTTTCTATATCCTTTCACTTTCCGTCTCTGTGTCCTTACTTCTGAAGTGAGACTCTTGTAGGCAGTATATAGATGGGTCTTGTTTTAATTTATCCATTCAGCACTCAATTTCTTGATTGGAGTTTAGTCTCTTTACATTTAAAGTAATTATTGATAGGTATGTACTTATTACCATTTTGTTAATTGCTTTCTGTCTGTCCTTTTTCATGTACTTTCCAGTATTTATTTATGTTTTTGTTTTGTGGTTACCAAGAGGTTCACATACAGCTTCTTATGTATAGAATGAGCTATTTTGAGTTGATAGCAACTTAATTCTTTTTTAAAAGATTTTATTTATTTATTCATGAGAGACAGAGAGAGAGAGAGAGGCAGAGACACAGGCAGAGGGAGAAGCAGGCTCCAGGCAGGGAGCCTAACACGGGACTTGATCCTGGGTCCCCAGGATCAGGCCCTGGAATGAAGGCAGTGCCAAACCACTGAGCCACTCGGGCTGCCCGATAGCAACTTAATTTGAATACACTTCAAAATTTTACATTCCTGCCTTCCTGCCCAAGTAATCTATTATTTATGTTTCGTTTTATATCTTTTCATTTTAGGCATCTCTTAGTGTCTAAACTTAACTACTTATTGTAGTTTTAGTTAATTTTTCTTTTGTCTTTTAACCTTCCTGTTTGATTTATAAGTGATTGGTCTACTACCTTTACTATATATTTACCTTTTCCAGTGAGATTTTTATTTCCATATGTTTTCTTGTAACTAATTAGTGCTTTCCCCTCCAGTTTAGAGAGGTTCCTTTATCATTTTTTGCTAAGGTTGGTTAAGTAGTGAAGAACTCCTTTAACTTTTGTTTGGAAAACTTTTTTTTTCAATTTTGTTTATTTAATAGGCAGTAATTAGTCTCAGAAATCATTTATTTATTTATTTATTTATTTATTTATTTATTTATTTATTTATTTAGGTCGGGGGGGGGGGGGGAGAGGCACAGACACAGGCAGAGGGAGAAGCAGGCTCCATGCACCGGGAGCCCGATGTGGGATTCGATCCCGGGTCTCCAGGATCGCGCCCTGGGCCAAAGGCAGGCGCCAAACCGCTGTGTCACCCAGGGATCCCAGAAATCTTCTTCTTCATCAGATATTTGATATCTCCTTGCAAAGCTTTGGTTTTGAACTTGAAAGTGAAGCTTTACTCCAACAATACGATATTCTTGTGCATGCTGAAGTTCTTCTGAAGAAAACTGAATTCAATCCATACTTCTATGAAATCCAGTCTCTGTGTCAGAAGGTACATTGTACTTTTGTACATGGCCAAACTGTGCAAGGTGTTTGCTCAGCTTGAGACTGCAGTCCAGGGAATTTTTCTGACAAAAGCCACAGGTTGGTTTGTACTCATGTATAGCACCAGAGAGTCCCAAGCTGCGAAAGCTGTCATCTTTAGATCTGTCGGGAAAACTCTTAATTTCTCCAAGTCTGAATGATAATCTTGCTAGGTTGAGAATTATTTTTTTTTTCCCTTCCACTTTCAGCCCTTTGAGTATGATGTACCACTCTCTCCTGGTTTGCAAAGTCTCTGCTGAAAAATTTGCTGATAGTCTTAAGGAGTTTCCCTTGTACGTATTAACTTGTTTTTATCTTGTTGCTTTTAAGATTTACTCTTTAGCTTGTTACCATTTTAATTATAATATATCTGGTGTGGATTTCTTTGTGTTAATCTTTTCTGGAGCTCTCTGGGTTTTCTGGACCTGTATGTCTGCTTCCTTTCCGAGATTAGGTAAGTTTTTAGGCGTTATTTCTTCAAATAAGTTTTCTGGCCCTTATTCTTTCTTTTTTCTTCTGGAAGTCCTATAATGTAAATGTTATTCCACTTCACATCGTCCCCAAAATGAATTTATCTTCATTTTTAAAAATTCCTTTTTTCTTTATTTTCTTATTTTGCTGTTTTATTTAGGTAAATTCTATTGCTTTGTCTTCCAGTTTGTTAATCTAATCTTCAGGTTCATCCAGTCTGCTAGTGATCTCTTCTAATGTATTTTTGAGTTCAGTTATATTCTTCAGCTCTATAAACTCTGTCTGAAACTTTCTTAAGTTTTCTATCTCTTATGTTAAGGATCTCACTGTGTTCATTCATTCTTCTACTGAGTTTGGTGAGTTTATGAGGATTGCTTTGAACACTTTACAAGGTGAATTGCTTATCTCCATTTCATTAATGTCTTTCTCTGATGTTTTGTCATGTTCTTTCATTTGGGACATTATTTTCTGTCTCCTCATTTTGCCTGCCTCTGTTTGTTTTTATGTGTTAGGCAAAAGAACTACCTCTCCCACTCTAAAAGGAGTCAGCCACCTTTTTAAGGAAATGGTACATGGATCCCAGAAGTGCAACCCCCTCTGACCACCAGAGCTAGGTACTCAAGGAGTGTCTCCTGTGTGGGCTGTGTAATCCCATCTGTTATGACGGGGCATATCTGTTGTGTGCGGGTTGGCAGGGCTGTCACTCAACCTGGCTGTGACACATACTTGCACCAAGGAAGTAGAGCACTGACAATGGAAAGGTAGGATGAAATCTCAAACATGGCATATGCCAATGTCCCCATCCATGGAGAAAGTCCCAACGGTTTCCTTCCTCTCCAGTAGGCGCTTTAAGATAAGTAAGTGGGACTTCTCCACATGTGGTCTATGTGCTTTACAAATTGGTGTTTTTGCATTAGGTCACAGGGAGAATGAGTCTGTGAGTGAGCTCTCTAATGGAGGGGGGAGTAGGGTTCTCTGTTCCCTACAGATCTATAGTTTTTCTGGGCATACTCCTTACTGTTTTTGCAAAACCTGGCATTTAGGGGTCTTATCTCTAGTGTAGGATTCAAGGGTTGGCATGCCTGATGTGGAGCAGAAACTGCTCATTCACCAGGGAATAGTTCAGTATTTTTGAGATCTTTGATGATGGTTAACTGCTGCAAATGGGATGGGTCTTTTTTGGCAAGACAGTGTCTCTCCCTTTGCCTACTCATCTCAATGCTCTCTCTTTTTTGTAGCATCTCTGCTCATCCAGTTTTCTGGTCTTTTTCAGAGGAAATTATTCCATATATAGTTGCATTCTCCTTGGATCCATGGGAGGGAGTGAGTTTCTGAACTTCATAAGCTGCCATCTTGAACCTAAACCCTAATATTTTATTTAAAGCAGTCTGTAAGCTGGTACACATGAGTAAAGTATATTCTTACAATCTCAGTTAAACGAAGAGTTAGTTGACATTGGAACTCCTGCTTTGATTATTTTGGAGAACAAAATAAACCTTAAGAAACTACTATAAAGAGTACAAACAACACATGTACATCTTCCATGGCTTTTTCATGATTAGAGTGATACTATTAAATTTTATAGGGATTAGAATGTAACATTATCATAGAATGTTCTTTTTTGAGTCAGATGAGGCCAAATGAAATAACTTCCTGGGAATTATATCACAGCTGACAAAGGGGCTTATTATTATTATCTATTGATTGGCTGGGAGTTCTGTTATCTTCCCTATGGTAGGTTTTATGACACTCTCTGCAGAGCAGTAATTCTTTTTTTTTTTTAACTTTATTTATTTATTCTGATGTACAGAGAGAGAGAGAGAAAGAGAGAGAGAGAGAGGCAGAGACACAGGCAGAGGAAGAAGCAGGCTCCATACAGGGAGCCGGACATGGGACTTGATCTCGGGACTCCAGGATCATGCCCTGGGGTGAAGGCAGGCGCTTAAACCACTGAGCCACCCAGGCTGCCCCTGGAGCAGTAATTCTTTTTTTTTTTTTTTTTTTTAAGATTTTATTTATTTATTCATGAGAAACAGAGAGAGAGAGAGAGAGAGAGGCAGAGACACAGACAGAGGGAGAAGCAGGCTCCATGCAGGGAGCCCAACATCGGACTCGATCCTGGGACTCCAGGATCACACCCTGGGCTGAAGGCAGCACTAAACTGCTAGGTCACCAGGGCTGCCCTGAAGCAGTAATTCTTAATACACCTTAGCTCTGCTACTATTCTAGCAAGCTAAGAAAATTAAAAGCTTTTTATGAAGGTAAAAACAACACAACATTTTATACTAATTTATAAAGCTGATTATTTGATTTGTCCAAACACACGTTTGGGTAAGAGGACTTGATTTCTTATTATACCCGAGAATTTTATCACAATGAAAACTAAGAGACTGGATTGAGTACACATCCTGACTGGCATTTAATGTTATATTTGTAAAAGAAGAAAGGAATATCAAACTTAAAATAGTCCTATTGTAGAGTAAACATACATATGTCTTACATAGAAGATTATGAATATAAGAAGTTGTATTTGGATGTACTTTGAAAGAAACAAAAAGAAAGCAACAGAAAGAATAAAAGCAAGTTTCAAAAAACACCCCAGATCATCTCTGATTATGTGTGTTAGTTTTTGCAAATTTTTCTGAATTCTAGTTGCTTGTGCCAGTATACTTGAGGATACCTGCTTTAAGACTGAGGTATAGGAGAATGAGAAATTATTTGAGAATCTATTGAAAGATTGCAATTTGATGTTTTTTGGATTAAGAACATAAAATCGAAGTACTTTTTATCTATAAAAAGTCACCATTCTATGTAAAAGATAAGTATATCAATTTACAAAGTACAGAACAGTCAAACCATTCACAGTTTGGCTTCAACCCAAATTTTCCAGCCTGATGCTTTAGTTATTTGAAAATTTTCATGTTTCCCAAATATATACTTTCTTTTATTAGTACCTTTTATTTAAATCTTTTTCACTTAAAATTCAGTCTTCTAATCCATTTTGCTCCTGCTGGTTCAGCTCAGTTCAGTACACATTCATTAAATGTCTTGTAAAAGTGACAAAGGTCACAATGAGGATTAAGCCAAGATAAGGCCTCAATCTTAAAATGTTATCCTGAGAAATCTAGGTGACTAGAACATGGGTGCATTATGAAGTTTGGTGTAGACTGAGCCTGGAGTGCCCTACAAACCCTCTGAGGCAATAAGGTAGGTGAAACCTTTGGCCTTTTGAACCTCTGAGGAGAATAGTATGTTATTCTGGGTGGAAACTGGTGGCCTAATGGATTCTGGGGCCTTCTGAGGCAGTATATACTAAATAGTTAATTTATTTTTCAACTGTTTAATTTTGTTTTAAAAAGGAATTGGTTATTTCCATCTAAAAAGTTATTTGTAAATGACACTTGTAAACCTGGAAAATAATCCCTCTACTATTTGGTTGGTTAACATGTATATCAAAAAATTATTTCCCCTACATTAATAATGTCTTCCCATTAAAAGAAAAGAATCTTAAGTTGTTAATGTAAGCATAGAAGTCTTTTAATCTGGGACTTCTGTTGTAAAACAAACATATACCATTATTCCATTAAACATACGTGTTTAAAAATTTCAGGTATCAAGAGACTGAGAAGACAAGCCTTAGACTGGGAGAAAATATATACAAAAGGTACAACTGATAAAGGACTGTTACCCAGAATATACAAAAACCTCTCAAAACTCAATAATAATAAAATGAATAACCTGATTTAAAGATGGGCAAAAAACCTTGACATCTCTCCAAAAAGACACATAAATGAAAAAAAGTTCAACATCATATATCGCTAGGAACTGCAAATTAAAACAACGAGATATCACTATACACGAATTAGAATGGCCAAAATCCAAAACACAGACGTCAAATGCTGGTGAGAATAAATGACTCTCATCATTGCTGGCAATGCAAAACAGTACAGGCACTTTATAAGACAGTTTGGTGGTTTCTGCTCAAAAAACTAACTCTTACTCTTCCCATACAATCTAACAATCACACTCTTTGGTATTTACCCAAATGAACTAAAAACTTCTGTTCATGGAAACCTTATGTCCAAAAATCTGGACAGTGAAGTTTATAGCAGCCTTATTCATAATTGCCAAAAATTGGAAACAAGCAAGATATCCTTCAGTAGGCGAATGGATAAGCTATGGTACATCAAGACAATGGAATATTTTTTGGTGCTAAAAAGAAATGAGCTATAAAAGCCATAAAAAAAGATTTGAAAGAAACTCAAGTATGAATTACTAAGTGAAAGAGCCATTTTGAAAAAGATACATAGTATAAAATTCCAGCTATACAACATTTTGGAAAAGGCAAAACTGTGGAGACAGTAAAAAGATAGATGGCTTCCAGGGGTTAGGGAGTGGGAGAGATAAGTGAGAGCACAGAGTATTTTTAGGGCACAAAACTTCTATATGATACTACAACGGTTGATACATGATATTATACATTTTTCAAAATCAAAAGAATGTAAAAAACTGTTAGTGAACTCTAATATAAACTACAGGCTTTGGCTAACACTGATGTAATATAGATTCACTGATTGTAATAAATATACTATCCTGGTACCTACAGTTGATAGTGGGGGATATTGTGATTATATGGGGGAAGATTGTGTATATAAGGGGGATGGCAGTGTATGAGGGCTCTTTGTAATTTCTATTTGATTTTCTTATTAACCTAAAACTGCCCTATTGGGAGGGGCAAGATGTCAGAAAAGTAGGGGTCCTCAACTTACCTGGTCCCACAAACTTACTGAGATAACTGAAAGCTTGGGGCAGGAAAGCCAGCCCTGGAGAAGTGGAAACTTTAAAAATCCATGCCAGAGTTTTCCCTGATGGAAAACTGCTTAGCAGAGACATTGGGCAGAATCGCTGGAGGGGCAGTGAAGCCTCAAGATTCCTGGAGTCACTATAAGAGGAGGAGCACCTAGGGGAAAGCTCACCACAAACTGCTGTCTGATCTGGTAAATGGCTGGAGTGCTGCAGCCCTCAGGGCATTTGGGAGAAGCACTGGAGGTGGCTATTACCTCGTTCCCTTCAGAAGAGGCGGTCCCTGGGAGCATGGGTTCACTGGCACAGGGTCCTGGATTCCAGGACACCAAGTGGACAAAGCTGGCAATCCTGTGTTCCCCCTGGGACAGGTGGAAGCAGGGAGAGCACAGAACATTGAGAACTCCCCTGCTGCTGGGCACCTTGCAAGCTGTGCAGACCAGTGCACCCGTGCCTGCCCCCAGGAGCATCTAGAGGCCAGTGTGGACTGGGAGCCTGTGGTTAGTTGCTAGTGGAGAGCTGACTCCAGAGTTGGAAATCTGGCCGCTGCCATTGTTGTTTTTCCTCTTTGTTTCACCCTGTACCTGGGAGAGGCAGGGCCTCTAGGGAACAAAGGCCTTGCAGGATAAACAGCTCACACTGAACCCCGGACCTGGGAAAGGGTGGGACATCTCTGCCCAGGAATAGACACCTGAGAGTCAGTACAGCAGACCCCGCCCCCAGAAGACCAGCTGGAAGAACAAGGGAAGAGCAAGTTTACTGACCAAGCAGCACGGAAAGCTCCAGGACGGAGGGAAAATAGTATATAGACTAGAGGGTCCTTTTCTTTTCTTTTTGTTCTTTTTCCATTATGACTTGTTTTTATATCAGACTAATTATCTTCCAATACTTTTTCTCTTTTCCCACCTTAATTACAATATTTTACCAGCTCTTCATTTTTAAGCTTTTTCCTTTTTGACATTCATATTTCTAAATTACAGGTCTTAGATATGTTTTCCACTTCTGGATTCCCTTCAACACATTCAATTTAATTTAATTAATCCCATAGATATACGGGATACAGGTTTTTGTTTTTTGTGACTTGTTTGGTTTACAACAGTGGAAGTCAGTACCTTCTAAAACACAACGAACATATACCCAGAACCAAGTGGAACACCATGTTGGTTCATTCTGTGAGACTATATTCTCTCTTTCTTCCCATTATGCCCCTTCTTTTATCTTGTTTATGTTTTGGTGGTCAATATTGGGGCTTTATATAAGTATTGCCGGTTTATATAAATTTGGGATTGAGCATCTCTAACATACAGAACAAAATACACTCAGAACCAAGAGGATCACCCTCTAGGACCCCTCAGGTAGACGACATTCTCTCTCCACTACCATTTCTTCTTCACCATCACCCCCCCTCCTTTTTTTCCTCTTTACTTTTTTATTCTTTTTTTCTTCTTTGTTTTTGGCTTTTTATTTTTACTACTTTGTTTTAAAATTTGTTTTTCACTTTAGTGGTCCTTTTATTTTGTTCTCTTCTTTTATTTTCTGGTCTCTGACCTCTTCGGAATCATCTAGGGTATATTTTACTTAGGTTGTGGTTGATATTTTTGACTCAGCTTGCTCACAGAGCCACTCTGCACTGGACAAAATGACTAGAAGGAAGAATTCACGACAAAGAAAGAACCAGAATCAGAACTCTCTGCCACAGAGTTACAGAATTTGGATTTCAATACAATGTCAGAAATTCATTTCCGAAGTACAATTATAAAGCTACTGGTGACTCTGGGGAAAAGCCCAGGAATAAAGTCTAAGACTTTGTTCCTGCAGAATTGAGATGTAATCAGGCCGAAATTAAAAACAGATTAAATGAGATGTAATCCAAACTGGATGTTCTAACTGCTAGGGTTAATGAGGTGGAAGAGAGAGTGAGTGACATAGAAGACAAGTTGATGGTAAGGGAGGAAGCTGAGGAAAAAAGAGAAAAACGATTAAGAGCCCATGAGGAAAGGCTTAGGAAAATAAATGGTAGCTTGAGAAGGAAGAATATACATCTACCTGGGATCCCAGAAAAGGCTGATAGAAAGAACTACAAAGTATATTTGAACAAATCATAGTTGAGAACTTCCCCAAATCTGGGGAAGGAAACAGGCATTCAGATCCAAGAGATAGAGAGACCCTCCCCCCCAAAAAAAAATCAATAAAAACTGTTCAACACTTCGACATTTAATAGTGAAACCTGCAAATTTCAGAGATAAAGAGAAAGTTCTTTTTTTTTTTTTAAAGATTTTATTTATTTATTCATGATAGACACACAGAGAGAGGCAGAGGGAGAAGCAGGCTCCATGCAGGGAGCCCGATGTGGGACTCGATCCCGGGACTCCAGGATCATGCCTGGACCGAAGGCAGGCGCCAAACCGCTGAGCCACCCAGGGATCCCCAAGAGAAAGTTCTTTTTTTTTTTTTTTTTTCCAAGAGAAAGTTCTTAAAGCGACAAGAAACAAGGGGATCTTAACCTATATGGGGAGAGATGTCAGATTAACAGCGACCTCTCTACAGAGACCTGGCAGGCCAGAAAGGGCTGGCATGATATATACAGGGTACTAAATGAGAACAACATGCAACCAAGAATACTTTATCCAGCAAAGCTGTCATTCAGAATAGGAGGAGAGATAAAGAGCTTCCAGGATAGGGAGAAACTGAAAGAATATGTGACTACCAAACTGGGTCTGCAATAAATATTAAGGGGGACCCTGTAAAAGAAAGGAGTCCAAACAAACAATCCACAAAAACAGGGACTGAATAGGTAATACGATGACACTATATTTATATCTTTCAATAGTTACTTTGGACATGAATGGGCTAAATGATCACATCAAAAGACGCAGAGTACTGGACTGGATAAAACAGCAAGACCCATCTATATACTGTCTACAAGAGACTCATTTTAGACTTAAGGACACCTCCCAGCCTGAAATTGAAGGGGATAGAGAACCATTTACCACTCAAATGGTCTTCAAAAGAGCTGGGGTAGCAATCCTCATATCAGATAAATTAAAGTTTATACCAAAGGCCGTAGTAAGAGATGAAGAGGGACACTATATCATACGTAAAGGATCTATCCAACAAGAAGACCTAAAAATCATTATTTATGCCCCCAATGTGGGAGCTGCCAAGTATATCAATCAATTAATAACCAAAGTAAAGATACTTAGATAATAGTACACTAATAATAGGAGACGTCAACGTGGCACTTTCAGCAAATGACACATCTTCTAAGCAGAACATTGCCAAAGAAACAAGGGCCTTAAATGATACACCGGACCAAATAGATTTCACAGATATATAAAGAACTTTCCATCTGAACATGACTGAATACACATTCTTCTTAGGTGCATATGGAACTTTCTCCAGAATAGATCACATACTGGGTCACAAATCAGGTCTCAACTGACACCAAAACATTGGGATTGTCCCTGCATATTTCAGACCACAGTGCTTTGAAACTAGAACTCAATCACAAGAAGAAATTTGGAAGAAACTCAAACAGGAGTTTAAAGAGCATCCTACTAAAAGATGAATGGGTCAACTAGGAAATTAGAGAAGAGTTAAAAAGATTAATGGAAACTAATGAAAATGAAGATACAACCATTCAAAATCTTTGGGATACAGCAAAAGCAGTCCTAAGAGGGAAATACATCACAATACAAGCCTCCCTCAAAAAATCGGAAAAAACTCAAATACACAAGCTAATCTCGCACCTAAAGGAACTGGTGAAAGAACAACAAATAAAGTCTTGCAAGTCTTCTTCTTGCTTCTACCAAGCAGAAGAAGAGAGATAATGAAAATTTGAGCAGAACTCAGTGAAATAGAGACTAGAAGAATTGTAGAAGAGATCAACAAAACTAGGAGTTGGTTCTTTGAAAGAATTAATAAGATAGATAAACCCCTAGCCAGCCTTATTAAAAAGAAAAGAGACTCAAATTAATAAATCATGACGAAAGAGAGATCACCACCAATACCAAGGAAATACAAATGATTTTAAAAACGTAATATGAGCAAGTATATGCCAACAAATTAGGCAATCTAGAAATGGATGCATTTCTGGAAAACCACAAATTACCAAAACTGGAATAGGAAGGAACAGAAAAACCTGAACAGGGCAATAGCCAGCAAGGAAATTGAAGCAGTCATCAAAAACCTCCCAAGACACAAAAGTCCAGGGCCAGATGGCTTCCCAGGGGAATTCTATCAAACGTTTAAAGAATAAAAAATACCTATTCTATTGAAGCTGTTTTGAAGGGTGGAAAGGGACGGAATACTTCTAAATGCATTTTATGAGGCCAGTATTATCTTGATTCCAAAACCAGACTAAGACCCCATCAAAAAGGAGAACTACAGACTAATATCCCTGATGAACACAGATGCAAAAATTCTCTAAAAGATACTAGCCAATAGGATCCAACAGTACATTAAGATTATTCACCATGACCAAGTGGGATGTATCCCTGGGATGCAACGGTGGTTCAACACTTATAAAACAATCAACGTGATAGATCATATCAACAAGAGAAAAACAAGAACCATATGATCCTCTCAATAGATGCAGAGAAATCATTTGACAAAATACAGCATCCATTCCTGATTAAAATTCTGCAAAGTATAGGGAAACAGGGAACATTCTTCAGCATCTTAAAAGCCATTTATGAAAAGCCCATAGCAAGTATCATTCTCAATGGGGAAAAACTGACAGCCTTTCCCCTAAGATCAGGAACATGATAGGGATGTCCACTCTCATCACTGTTATTCAACATAGTACTAGAAGTCCTAGCCTTAGCAATCAGACAGCAAAAAGAAATAAAAGCCATTCAAATTGGCAAAGAAAAAGTAAAAATCTCCCTCTTTGGAGATGACATGATACTATATATAGAAAACCCAAGGGGATCCCTGGGTAGCTCAGTGGTTGAGCACCTGCCTTTGGCCCGGGGCATGATCCTGGAGACCTGGGATCGAGTCCCACATTGGGCTCCCTGCATGGAGCCTACTTCTCACTCTGTGTCTCTGCCTCTCTCTCTCTCTCTCTCTCTCTCTGTGTCTCTCATGAATAAATAAATAAATAAAAATCTTAAAAAAATAATAATAAAAAAGAAAACCCAAAAGACTCCACCTTAAGGTTGCTACAATTCATAAAGCAATTCAGCAATGTGGCAGGATACAAAATCAATACCAAGAAATCAGTGGCATCTCTATACACTAACAATGAGTCTGAAGAAAGCAAAATTAAGGAATTGATCCTATTTATAATTGCACCAAAACTATGAGATACCTAGGAATAAACATAACCAAAGAGATAAAAGATCTGTATTCTAAAAACTACATAACACTTACGAAAGAAATTGACGAAGACACAAAGAGACGGAAAACCATTCCATCTCATGGATTGGAAGAATAAACATTGTCAAAATGTCTATGCTACCCAGGGCAATGTACACATTCAATGCAATCCCTACCAAAATACCATGGACTTTCTCCACAGAGTTGGAACAAATAATCTTAAGATTTCTGTGGAATCAGAAAAGACTCCGAATAGCCAGGGGGATAATGAAAAAGAAAATCAATGCTGGGGCATTACAATGCTGGATTTCAAGCTGTATTACAAAGCTGTGATCATCAAGACTGTATGGTACTGGAACAAAAACAGACACATGGATCAATGGAACAGAATAGAGAACCCAGAAATCGGCACTCAATTCTATGGTCAACTAATATTCACAAAGCAGGAAAGAATATCCACTGGAAAAAGGACAATCTCTTCAATAAATGGTGTTGGGAAAATTGGACAGCCACATGCAGAAGAATGAAGAAACTAGACCATTGTCTTGCACCAGACAAAAAGATAAACTCAAAATGGTTGAAAGATCTAAATGTGAGACAAGAATCCATCAAAATCCTAGAGATGAACACAGGCAACAACATTTCTGAACTTGGCCACAGTAACTTCTTTCAAGATACATCTATGAAGGCAAGGAAAACAAAACCAAAAATGAACTATTGGTACTTAATCAAGTAAAAAGCTTCTGCACAGCAAAATAAACAGTCAACAAAACTAAAAGACAGCCTCTAGAATGGGAGAAGATATTTGCAAATGACATATCAGATAAAGGGCTAGTATCCAAAAATCTATAAAGAACTTATCAAACTCAACACCCAAGAAACCAAAAATCCAATCGTGAAATGGGCAGAAGACATGAACAGGAATTTCACCAAACAAATACACATGGCCAACAAGCACATGAGAAAATGCTCCACATCACTTGCCATCAGGGAAATACAAATCAAAACCACAATGACATACCACCTCACACCAGTGAGAATGGTGAAAATTAACAAGATAGGAAACAACCAATGTTGGAAAGGATGTGGAGAAGGGGGAACCCTCTTGCATTGTTAATGGGAATGCAAACTGGTGCAGCCACTCTGGAAAACTGTGTGGAGCATCCTCAAAAAGTTCAAAATAGGGCTACCCTAGTAGCAATTGCACTACTGGGGATTTACCCCAAAGATACAGATGTAGTGAAACGCTGGGAAACCTTATCCCAATGTTCATAGCAGCAATGTCCCTAATAGCCAAACTGTGGAAGGAGCCTTGGTGTCCATCAAAACATGAATGGATAAAGAAGATGTGGTTTGGGATCCCTAGGTGGCACAGCAGTTTAGCGCCTGCCTTTGGCCCAGGGCGCGATCCTGGAGACCCGGGATCAAATCCCACTTTGGGCTCCCGGTGCATGGAGCCTGCTTCTCCCTTTGCCTGTGTCTCTGCCTCTCTCTCTCTCTGTGTGACTATCATAAAAAAATAAAAAATTAAAATTAAAAAAAAAAAGAAGATGTGGTCTATATATACAATGGAATATTACTCAGCCATCAGAAAGGATGATTACCCACCATTTGCTTTGACATGCTTAGTGAAATAAGTCAATCGGAGAAGGACAATCACATTGTTTCACTCATACAGGGAATATAAGAAATAGTAAAAGTGATTATAAGGGAAAGGAGGGGAACTGAGTGGGAAAAGTTAGAGAGGGACACAAACCACCAGAGATTCCTAACTCTGGGAAATGAACAAAGGGTTGTGGAAGGGGAAGTGGGCGGGAGGTTGGGGTAACTGGGTGATGGGCAATGAGGAGGCCACTTGATGGGATGAGCACCGGGTGTTATACTATATGTTGGCAAATCGAACTTCAATAAAAATAAATAAATAAAACTGCCCTAAAAAATAAAATTAATTTAAAAGATATACTGAATTACTAAAGACATAGTTAAGAGTCTGTTTAGAGGGATCCCTGGGTGGCGCAGTGGTTTGGCGCCTGCCTTTGGCCCAGGGCGCGATCCTGGAGACCTGGGATCGAATCCCATGTCGGGCTCCCGGTGCATGGAGCCTGCTTCTCCCTCTGCCTATGTCTTTGCCTCTCTCTCTCTCTCTCTCTGTATGACTATCATAAATAAATAAAAATTTAAAAAAAAGAGTCTGTTTAGAGGACACTTAAGTCTGTCTGTCTAGAGGATGAAAAGATAAGATACAGACTGGGGGAAAATATTTACAAACTACATATTTGACAAAAGAC
Organism: Canis aureus; assembly: GCF_053574225.1. Lineage (NCBI taxonomy): Eukaryota > Metazoa > Chordata > Mammalia > Carnivora > Canidae > Canis > Canis aureus. The sequence continues at coordinate 44,431,866 of NC_135635.1, read as the reverse complement.
TAATATTCAGAGTAAAGAATTATTAAAATTCAACAATAAACAAACACTCTAATTAGAAAGTGGAAAGAAAACATGAAGAGATATTTCAGTAAAAAGAATATATATGTAACAAATAAGCACATGAAAAGACAGTCAACGTCATTCTCCTTCAGAGAAACACAAAGTAAAAACTACAATGAGATATGATTATACAATTATCAGAACTGCTGAAATAAAAATAGAGACAAAATCAAATGCTAGCAAGGATGTGGAAAGATAGGACCCCTTACACACTGTAAGAATGTAATATGGTGCTACCAGTTTGGAAAACAGTTTGGCAGTTTCTTTTTTCCTTTTTTAAGATTTCTTTATTTACTTGAGAAAGAGAGAGAGAAGGAGCATGTGTGTGTGAGACAGTGTGAGTGTGGGGAGAAAGAGAGGGAGAGAATCTTCTAGCAGATTCTCCAGTGACAGGCTCTATCTCATGATCCCTGAGGTCATGACCTGAGCCAAATCCAAGAGTCAGACACTTAACTGACTGAGCCACCCAGGTGCCCCCGGTTGGACAGTTTCCTAAAATATTAAACATGCAACTACTCTACGGTCCAGCAACTGTACAACTGGGCATTAATTCCAGAAAAGTGGAAATTTAAGTTACAAAAAAACATGTACACAAATGTTTGCAACTGGGCTTTTTTGTAACAGACATAAACGAAACAATTCTGGTGTCCTCCTACAGGTGACTGGTTATCATAGTACGGAATATCACTCAGTAATAAAAAGGAATGAAATATAGATGGGACAATCTGGATAAATCTCCAGATAATTGTCAGAGTGAAAAAATCATCTGAAAAGATTATATACTGCATGATTCCATTTATATAATGTTCTTAAAATGATAAAAATGGAGAATAGATTAGTGGCTGCCAAGATATAAGGAAGGTAGGATGAGAGGAGTGCATGTGACATAAAAGGGGATCTCTGTAGTGACAGAAATGTTCTGTATTTTTTTAAAATAGATTTTATTTATTTATTCATGATAGACATAGAGAGAGGCAGAGACACAGGCAGAGGGAGAAGCAGGCTCCATGCCAGGAGCCTGACGTGGGACTCGATCCCAGGACTCCAGGATCGTGCCCTGGGCCAAAGGCAGGCGCCAAACTGCTGAGCCACCCAGGGATCCCTCTGTATTTTGACCATATCAACGTCCATATCCTGGATGTGCTACTGTATACAGTATCTTGTTATTGCAAGATGTTGCCACTGGGGAAAATGCCTGTAGAGTACAATGGGATCTCTTTGTATTAGTTCTCACAACTACATGTGAATCTACAAAATCTATAATTATCTCAAAAGAAAAAGTTTATTAAAATAGAGATTTCGTTCAGATTAAAATGAAAAATTATTATCTTGTCCATTTTGGCTCAATATTTGAATAGCCTAAGACTAGCCTAAATCCTAAGTGCAATTCTTTTTTTTTTTTAAAGATTTTATTTATTCATGAGACACACACACACACACACACACACACACAGGCAGAGACACAAGCAGAGGGAGAGGCAGGCTCCATACAGGGAGCCTAATGTGGGACTCGATCCCAGGTCTCCAGGATCATGCCCTGGCTGGAGGCGGCGCTAAACCACTGAGCCACCCGGGCTGCCCTCTAAGTGCAATTCTAAGAGAATCTATTAGTGCTGGGAATCAAATGAAGTTCAAACACAAGGTAAAATTCTAATCTTACTGTAATACTGGCAATCACAAGATTAGATACAAGAGATGATTAAAGTAATGAATCCAAGAGTGGGCAGCCTAAAACATAGTATACAAAAAGCCCATGGACACATTACAAGAAGAATATTAAAGTCAACCAGTTTTATATATAAATAAATAAATATTAAAGTCAACCAGTTTTATATATATATAAAATAGGAAGAGATCTCTTGGATATGAGCTGTGGCTGGCTCTACCCTGTCTCACTTTATGGATTTATGGCAGTTTTCCTGTTAAGGAACCATCCCAGAAACCATGTGTGCCTTACATATTTGCCATTCCTACTATGGTATGACATAAATAAATCATGGGGCTTGGGTCAGTACAGCCAGTCTGTAAAGTGATTCATGAGGCCAGCAGTATCATCCCCTAGGACTGTGTACTTTATTACAGTAAACCTCAGAACAAGATACAATTTCCTGACTCAAGAAGCAGCCTTTAAATCAGGACACCTGGACAGCCCTGGAATCACTTAAAAAAAATACAATAGGTCTCAATCCAGCATTGTTACTTAGTGCTGGCCTGCACTTGCCCCAGCTCTGTTCCTTTTAACATTAAATATTAAATTCAAAATGAATTCCTTTTGAGTGAATTATGGTAACAGAACTAGAGAATAAATTTAAATACATCCCATCCTTTTATGTTCTTTGTTCCCTGTTTTTCCTAACTTTATTTAGCCACTCAAAAAAATAATATTCCTCATGTCAAATTTCCCAGTCTTTAAAACTCATAAATCAAGAAGAGCATCTTTTGGTGCCTAAAATAAAAAGCAAATTATTTTGAACCTGGTTTCCCTCTAGTTAACTCATTAAGGAGCACCATGTTAGAGCAATCTTGGAGACAAAGTCATCTGGGCATTCTTTGGGCTTAGAGACCTATTACTGCAATCATTGTGATTTATGTAGGTATCATACATACTTTAAGCCAAGACTTGCAATAGTTCCATACTCTTGTTCAGGAAAACTGGAAATCTACCCAGTTGTAAAAGTTGTTTGTTGAACTCCTACATTACATTAGGATCTAATGAAGTTATCTTTTTATGTACTCAAATTTTTTTAATAAAACGCTTAAAGCCACTAAAACAAAATCACATTCCTAGTTATCAAAAAGAACTGCTTTTAAGCCAAAATGTGAGTTTTTAGCTAGATAATTAATATCGCTTTATGAATTTACTGAAGCCTCCAAGCCAAAGGCCCATCACATACTAATATTATTTTATACTTCTTGAAGAAACCCTGGAGAAAAAGTGTTGGGATTCTCCATTATGACCATAGAACTAACCCCAATACCTGATCTTTTGGGAAACAACTGATACAAATTTACTTTTATTCAATAAAGACTCACTTGATTGAATAGGTTTTGGCTCACATGCAGCCAAAGATACACAGAGCTAGGAGGATGCCTGGGTGGCTCAGTGGTTGAGACCTGCCTTTGGCCCAGGGTGTGATCCTAGAGTCCCGGGATCGAGTTCCACATTGGGCTCCCTGCATGGAGCCTGCTTCTCTCTGTGCCTATGTCTCTGCATCTCTCTCTCTGTGTCTCCCATGAATAAATAAATAAAATCTTAAAAAAAAAAAAAAAAGACTGTTCTAGTCTTAAAAAAAAAAGGAAAAGAAAAGAAAAAAAGAAACACAAAGCTGCAGTACTTTACTACATTCCTTTGCAGTAAGAAACTGGCCAAGAGAAAAGATGGACATTAGCTCCTTAGACTCTTCACACTCAAGTCATTAAAGTCACTGGACTTACACATGCATGAGGTGTTCAAAAAATTTGAGCATGGCAACTGAGGATGAAGGCAAACTATAATAACTGAATCATAGGCCTATAAAGACAAATGCTTTCCAGTGAGTCAAAAGAGAAAAGAAATGACTATAGGAATTCTCAGCAACTACAAACAAACTACGTGTTGATGACAATGGGATTGATCACATAAATCTCAAGGGACACAGATTTTTGTAAATCTTGTCATACTATGTTTTAGGGCATTTTAGGGACCCCTGGGTGGTGCAGTTGTTGAGTGTGTCTGCCTTTGGGAAAGGACATGATCCTGGTCTGAGGATCGAATCCCACATCAGGCTTTCTCCGAGGAAACTGCTTCTCCCTCTGTCTAATACTCTGCCCCTCTCTCTTTCATGAATAAATAAATAAAATCTTAAAAAAAAAAAAGACATTTTACATTTTTTTTCTCTTAAAAGTGGATTCTTTACCATTGACCATACGGTCCAACAAGTTTCCTAAAAAAAGAATTCAGTAACAACAGTTTTTAATTAATAAATACTAAAACTTCTATTAAAGCTTCTGTAAACAAGAGGGGCAGATATAGTTCTTCTTAATGAGCTTTGGCTCACTTCCTGCATTTGTGTCTTGCTAGAAAAGATACCCAAATCAGGAAGAGGCAGTTGGCAAATCATTTACATTGGTCATGGAGTTGTTTTTCTCTAGGAAATGCCATAAGCCTTAAGGCACAGCCTGCCAGAGAGTGTAAATAAACACTGCAGAAAAGCTTTAAAATGGATGACATTCTAAAGAATCAACACATTGGAGAGATATATGGAAAACTAGCATGAAAAAAATGCTCTTTTCTAGAGAAGCCTTCAATTCTTAACCTGACAACAAAAGAATACTTTTTTGGGCTCATGTGAAAACTGATACCAATCACAAAATTTATTTAGTATTCTGCAGGAAATATAGCTAAGGACCATCAAAATAGACATGTTTGAGTTTTACAGAATTCCTCTACATAGAAATCACTATATTATTTCAGTTTTTCCATTCTAGGTAATTACTTTTGATTTGAATGCATTTTACATTTACTAAGCAGTTTCAAAAAGTAAACTGTGGCACTAGTACTGGCACTAAAATATATCCTAGTATTTCAGTGACACATTTCAAGAAGATACATAAGAAAATTTCCAAGAATCTTAACTCAATTCTACTTTTCTTTTTTTTTTTAAAGATTTTATTTATTTATTCATGAGAGACACACAGAGAGAGGCAGAGATACAGGCAGAAGGAGAAGCAGCCTCCATGCAGGGAGCCCGACGTGGGACTCTATCCTGGGTCTCTAGGATCACACCCTGGACTGAAGGCGGCACTAAACCGCTGAGGCAGCCGGGCTGCCCCAACTCAATTCTACTTAAACAATGAACTAGAAAATACCATCTTCTATTGATTCTCTGACTCCCAAGTCTAAAAAGAAAACAAAAAATCAAAAAGAGGGCAGCCCCGGTGGCTCAGCGGTTTAGCGCTGCCTTCAGCCTCAGGCGTGATCCTGGAGACCCAGGATCCAGTCCCACATTAGGCTCCCTGCATGGAGCCTGCTTCTCCCTCTGCCTGTGTCTCTGCTTCTCTCTCTCTCTCTGTCTCTTTCTCTCATGAATAAATAAAATCTTAAAAACAAAAAAACAAAAAAAGGCTTCCATTTAAAAAAAAACAAAAACCCCACACAACAAGAAACCAGAAAGCAAACACTTCAAAACCATCTATCTACTAAATAAACAAATGTCACAACATACTCTGTTTCCTACACAGTACAATAGCTGATTGATAATATCTACTTACTCTGTTAGGGTCAATCAAGTGATTTTCCTAGAAACGAAAGGAAGGTTGTCAATTTCTTCAGTTGGACCATAGCTAAGGTTCTTTTTTTTTTTTTTTTTTCTTTTTCTTTTTTCAAGGTTTTTTTTAATTTATTTATCCACGAAAGACACAGAGAGAGAGAGGGAGAGGCAGAAACACAGGCAGAGGGAGAAGCAGGCTCCATGCAGGGAGCCCGACATGGGACTCGATCCCGGGTCTCCAGGATCAGGCCCTGGGCTGAAGGCAGCACCAAACCGCTGAGCCACCCGGACTGCGCCACCCCACCCCCTTTTTTTTAAAGGTTCTTAATTGAAACATAAAGATTCTTCCTGTCAGTAAGGGCTATGATCCTCTTTACAGTTTATGAAGCTTTATTCTGTTTCCTCCTTTGTAACGAGGAACCTATATTAAAAAATATGAACATTAATAAATATTTGTAAATAGCTCTGAAGAAAGGTAAATGATATAATGTAATGTGAAAAAAGTATAGGGCACTTGGGTGGCTCAGTCAGTTAATGTCTGCCTTGGGTTCAGGTCATGATCTCAGGGTCCTGGGGTCTAGCCCTCCATCAGATTCCCTGCTCAGCAGAGAATCTGCTTCTCCTTTTCCCTCTACTCCTCCCCACTGCTAATGCTCTCTCTCTCTCAAATACATAAATCTTTAAAAGATAAGAAAAAGAAAAAGAGAAACTGGTTAGATATTTTCTCCAGTAAGTGGTTTCTGTAGCTTGATATGCAGCTACACAGAAAGACAAAAGCTACTCTTGTCACTCAGGTCTACTTCTCACCCAAATTTATTATCACAGATTCTACCATAAAGATAAGCTAGTTACTGTGCAAAATCTAAGGCTGTTATTTACATGTGCAAAGAGAAAATGTAAACATTTGAGTATCATATAAGTTTATTAGAATTGATATATATATTTTAAAAGATTCTATTTATTTACTTGAGAGAGAGAGCAAGCAGGAGAGAGAGCACTGAGGGGGAGAAGAGGAAGCAGACTCCCAGCAGAGAAGAGAGCCTGATTCAGAGCTTGATTCCAGGACCCCGAGATCATGACCTGAGCCAAAGGCAGATGCTTAACCAACTGAGCCACCTAGGTGCCTGAAGAACTGATATTTTTCAAAATTGTATGGAGAAGATTATAGTCATTTAATGTTTTTTTTTTTTTTTTTTTTTTTTTTTTTAGGATTTTATTTATTTGAGACAGAGAGCAATGAGAGTGAGAGCACGCACAAGTTGGGAGGAGAGTCAGAGGGAGAAGGAGTAGACTCTCCACTGAGCAGAGAGCCAAATGCGGGGCTCAATCCCAGGACCCTGAGATAATGACCCAAGCTGAAGGTAGATGCTTAACTGACTGAGCCACCCAGGCACCCCAAGTCATTTAATGTTTAATGATAAAAATATATTTTCTTTTTTTCTCCTGTGATCTTAAGACATCATAGAGTAAATGTGTTCAATGTACAATAAAAAATTAAGTACTAAACATTAAACAGATTATGAAAATAAATAATCAAGTAAAAAATAAAGATCCAAATTCTTTTTTTTTTTTAAGATCCAAATTCTTAATTTCATTTGGCTATGTTGAGCTTCTGTACATCTTCAGTTAAACAGCTGTGTCAGTTAGAAGCTAAGTTGAAAGAAACACAATCTCTGTACTCAAGAGTTTATAGTTCAGAGACTGGTAAACTATAACCCAGGAGCCAAATTTATCCTACTGCCTATTTTATGATTATTGTTGGTATTGTTAATTGTAGTAAAATATACAGAAAATTTACCAGTTTAACCATTAAGTGCACAAGTAGGTGGCATTAAGTACATCACAGTGTTATATAACTATCACCACTATTCATTTCTGGAACTTGTTCATAATTTTAAACAGAAATTCTGTACCAGTGAAACAATAACTCACTATTTTTTTTTAAGATTTATTTATTTATGATGAGAGAGAGAGAGAGAGAGAGAGAGAGAGAGGCAGAGTCACAGGCAGAGGGAGAACCAGGATCCATGTAGGAAGCCTGATGTGGGACTCGATTCCGAGACTCCAGGATCACGCCCTGGACCAAAGGCAGGCGCTAAACCGCTGAGCCACCCAGGGATCCCCTAACTCACCATTTCCCACTTGCCCAGTCCCTGGTTAACGTCTAGTCTACTTTCTCTCTACATGAATTTGCCTATTCTATGTACCTCAGTAAGTAGAACTATATAATATTTGTTCTTCTGTGTCCAGCTTCTTTCACTTATCATATGATTGCGAGGTTCATCCATATGGTAGCATATGCCAGAATTTCATTTCTTTTCAAGGCTGAAATATATTGTGTATATACATATACATACCACATTTTGTTCATCTGCTTATTTGCTGATGAATACTTAGGTGCTTCCACCTTTTGGCTATTGTAAATAATGCTACTAAAAACAATGGTGTCCAAATATCTGAGTTCCTGCTTTCAATTCTTTTGGGTACATACGTAGGAGTAAAACTGCTGTGCCACTTGGTTTTGTAAATAAAGCTGTACTGTTACTCAGCCACATGTATTTATTTATGTATTGTCTATGATTGCTCTTATACTGTAGTGACACATTTGAGTAGTTGTAAAAGAGACTATAACATCTTTTCTATCTGGCTCTTTATGGAAAAAAGTTTGCTGTCTCCTTTTATTGTCCGTTACAGTAAGATATGGAAGGGGTGTAGAAGAAGCTAATTTTGTCTTATAAAGTTATGTGGGCTCTATGTGTGTGGGAGGGTGGGTGCAAATGTGCAAGCATGTTATGTGTGTGTACGTGTGAGTATGTGTATTTTGGAGGGGGTAATGGAAAGGGGATCATTAGATCCTAACACTACAACCTTGAAAAAATTATTTATATTTTGTTTTCACACCGAGGTTAGGGTCACATACCAACTAATTTTAATTTAGGCTTTTCAAACTATACTTCAGAGCTTCACTGAGCTTTACATTTTAATGATTATAGGTTAGCTATACTTCCTTATTTTCTCAACACTGTATTCTCCCTTGGCTTCCATAAAATCATGCTTTGCTGGTTTACTACCTAGCTCCTAACATCTCTTCTTTATCTCCTTTGCAGGATGATTTCCCCCTCATCCATGTGTTGAATTCCCTAGTTATCTATGCAGGCCCTCTTCTCATTTTATCTGACTATTCACTCCCTTCTGTTTGAGTTTCAGACCTAAAGATATTCAAATGTATATTGGATAGATCTATTTTATCATCCTGCATCTCAGTGGGTCACACGAACAACCACTTAGTTTCTCAACCCAGACACCCGATAGTCATCCTTAACTCCTCCTACTCTACTTCCTAACTCACCATATAAATTCAGCAACCAATAAATTATGCCTTTTCTATCTTTTAAATATTTCTCAAAAATCTCTTAAAGCTCAGAAGTGCTTTTTTTTTCATAAATGCTACTTTATTTCAGCATCTCAAGAACTCTAGACTACTAGTGTTTTCATGATTAATTTTGTCCCCTACACTTCATTTTCCACAGCAGAATCATATATATGAAATGCAAATATAAATGTCACCTCTATACTCAAAACATTTAATAGCTCTTTATTGCTTCCAGGATAGGATAGTCAGCCTCCAGCATGGTCTCCACTGACCTCCCACAATCTGGTATTCATACCATTTATAGACTCTCTTTCTATATTATACCAGTGGTGGGATCCCTGGGTGGCGCAGCGGTTTGGCGCCTGCCTTTGGCCCAGGGCGCGATCCTGGAGACCTGGGATCGAATCCCACGTCGGGCTCCCGGTGCATGGAGCCTGCTTCTCCCTCTGCCTGTGTCTCTGCCTCTCTCTCTCTCTCTCTCTCTCTGTGACTATCATAAATAAATAAAAATTAAAAAAAAATATATTATACCAGTGGTGATCTGTGTGGTCAATATAAGACAAGATGGTTGAAGTGATTTACATATTGTATTATAAAAAATACTGTAGGTTTTGTCTTCAGCATCCTCTCACCCTGGGATCACTCACTCTATGGGAAGCTAGCTGCCATGCTGCGAACAGCCCTATAGAGAGGCCCATTCTGTGAGGAAGTAAAATCTCCTGCAAATAGCCAGTGAAAAAATGAGGACTCTTCTCAATAGCTAGGTGAGTTAGCCATCCTGGCCATAGCTCTTGAACCCACAATCAACCTTCAGATGACTGCAACCTGAACTGACATCTTAACTACAGTCTCATGAGAGGTCTGGGGTCAGAAGCACACAGATAAGGGGTTCCCAAATTCCTGACCATCAGAAGCTGAGATACTAATTTTTGTTTTAGGTGACTAAATATGGGATAAAACTTGTTATGTAGATATATATAAGTAATAAAAGATAAAGGCTAAATTCCTTACCATGGCACATGAGCTAGGATTATGGTTTTCTCTCTTCCATTATCCATTTTAATTTATGCTTCAATATTACTCAATTACTCACAATTTTCCATGCCTTATCAATTGCTATCCAGCTTTTCTTCCTCTCTTTTTTTAAGATTTCATTTATTAATGAGAGGCACAGAAAGGCAGAGACATAGGAAGAAGGAGAAGCAGGCTCCTCATGGGAAGCCTAATGTGGGACTTGATCCCAGGACCCTGGGATCATGGCCTGGGCTGAAGGCAGATGCTTAACCACTGAGCCACCTAGGCACTTGCTATCCAGCTTTTCTGATATCACAACCTCCTAGAAGCTGTCCCTGTTCATCAATTCCTTAATGACTCATATAATTTGATGACCAGTGCCAGAATTGTGTGCCACTTTTATACATGGCCAATTGCATAGCACAAGCTGAGTTGTAGTTAATATGTGAATGATAGAGTGTGACCACACACACATGGTTTTATGTATACACTCCCATTTTTTATTTTGATCATGCTTTAATATATTTGTTTATACATCCCTCCTAGCATTTGAAATAGGTATTCAATAAGCTCGTATTGAATTAACAGACTTGTGTTAAATTTTCAATATAACCAGATTATATGAACATTTAAAATATGTAATTTTACTGATAAAGGATTAACATCCAAAATATATAAAGAACTCATTAAACTAAATTTTAAAAAATATTTAAAAATGGGCACAAGAGCAAAAAAAAGAGGGGGGGTAGAAGAAAAGATGCTTAACATCACTAACCATCAGGAAAATGCAAATCAAAACCTCACACCTGTCAGAATGGCTACTATCAAAAGACTAGAAATAACAAGTCTTGGTGAGGATGTGGACAAAAGGGAACCCCCATGGATTGTTAGTGGGAATGGAAATTTGGTGCAGCCATTATGGAAAATAGTAATGGAGGGGCGCCTGGGTTGCTCAGTCGGTTAAGTTTCTGACTCATGGTTTCAGCTCAGGTCATGATCACAGGGTCATCGGATCAGGCCCACCCACACTGGGCTCCATGCTCAGTGCAGAGTCTTCTTGAGATTCCCTTTATCCTCTCTTGGCCCCTCCCTCTGCTCATGCTTTCTCTCTCTCTCTAAAAATAAAGAAAATCTTTTTTTTTTTTTTTTTTAAAGATTTTATTTATTCATGAGACACACACACACAGAGAGAGAGAGAGAGAGAGAGGCAGAGACACAGGCAGAGGGAGAAGCAGGCTCCATGCACTGGGAGCCCGACGTGGGACTTGATCCTGGGTCTCCAGGATCACGCCCTGGGCCAAAGGCAGGCGCTAAACCGCTGCGCCACCCAGGGATCCCTTCCCCTAAATTAAAAACAGAACTACCATATGACCCAGCAATTCCACTTTTAGGCATTTATCCATAGAAAATGAAAACATTAATTCCAAAAGACACATGCACTCCTATGTTTCTCACAGTATTATTTACAACAGTCATGATACAGAAGCAACCTAAGTATCCATGAATAGATGAATGGCTAAAGAAAATATACACAATGGGAAATGTATACAATGTGATATTATTACCCAGCCATTAAACAAAAAAGAAGAGGAATCTTGTCATTTGCAACATGGATGGACAAGATGGACAACAGGGTACTATGTTAAGTGAAATAAATCAGACAGAGATGAACAAATACCTTATGACTTCACTTACATGTGAAATCTGAAAAACAAAACAAATGAACAAACAGAAGCAGACTCATAAATATACAGAACTGATGGTTGTCAACACAGGTGGGTGGCGGATGAAATAGAAAGAGGGAATTAAAAGGTACAGCATTCCAGTTTTAAAGTAAGTAACACACAGAGATATAATGTACAGCATACAGTCAACAATATTGTAACAACTACCTGTGGTAATATAAGGTAACCAGACTTCCTGTGGTGACCATTTCATAATGTATACAAATACTGATTCACTATGTTGTACATCTGAAACCAATATTGTATATCAATTATTCTGATAAAAAATATACAACTTTAAAAAACAAGAATTGTGCAGAACCAATAATTAGAATTCTCATCTATTTTTAATTATTCTAACTACAGACCAAAACTTTTTATCCTAGAAAAGAAATAGCCTACAGAGATATGGAGAATGTATCTTAGGTAATCCATATCCAAAACAAAACAAAAATTTTGTTGTTGTTAAAAGAACTAAACATGTAGATTTCAGGTCCTTAGTTTATTTTTTTTTTATTTTTTTATTTTTTAAAAGATTTTATTTATTTATGCATTAGAGACACACACACAGAGAGGCAGAGACACAGGCAGAGGGAGAATCAGGCTCCATGCAGGGAGCCCGACACGGGACTTGATCCCAGGACTCCAGGATCACGCCCCGGGCCAAAGGCAGGCGCCAAACCACTGAGCCACCCAGGGATCCCCAGGTCCTGAGTTTAGATCAGTGTTTCCTAATCTTTTTCAGATCATGGAATGAACACAAGGAAGTGATATTTGTTTTCATTTTTTTAAAGATTGTATTTATTTATTCATGAGAGGCAGAGAGAGAGGCAGAGACACAGGCAGAGGGAGAAGCAGGCTCCCCTTGGGGAGCCCACTGTGGGACTTGATCCCTGAACTCCAGGATCATGCCACGCCCTGAGCCAAAAGCAGAGCTCAACTGCTGAGCCATCCAGGCATCCCAAGGAAGTGATATTTGTTCAGAAAACTGAGATAATAAAATGAGGCTGCTCTTGGCCCACACCTGACACAGCAGTCTGTTGTAGCACCCTGCTTAAATTGTATTCTTTTTAAAAACACTTTAATTGAAGTACAGTTGATATATTATGTTTCAGGTATACAACATATTGATTTTGACAATTCTATACATCACTCAATGCTCACCAAGATAAGTGTAGTCATCATACAATGTTATTGCACTATTACTGGTGATATTCCCTATGCTGGACTTTTCATCTCCATGATTTATTTTATAACAAGAAGTCTGTACTTCTTATTCTCTTTCACCTATTTTGCCCTTCTCCCTACCACCCATCCCTCTGGCAACCATCAGTTTGTTCTCTGTATTTATGAATCTGTTTCTATTCGTTTATTCATTTTTTTCTTTAGATTCCACATTAAATGAGATCATATAGATTGCCTTTAAATTAAATTTTAAATTAAAGTTAAATTTTAGGCAATTTTGCCTAAAGGTGACAGATCTCAGAATGTCTTCTCCAATACTTAGAAGAAATACATAAAACACTGTAAAAGCCTGCAAAATATTCACTTGCAGGAACCAAATAAGACAAAGGACAAAACCTTAATTTGAGGTGCAGATAAGGAAATGAAAACAAAAATGCTGGTGTGGAATGGAGGAATTCTTAACTATGGCCAGAAACAATACCAAAGTTGGAAGTGAGGTTACAAAATGGTGAGGATTCTGAGTAATAACCCCAAATTTGGAGAAAATAAGATTGAAGTGTGAATTGACAGCTCACAAAATGAAAGTGAGGAGAAATATTTATGTACAGAAGCCTCAGGGCAAAAAGAAATGAGGGGGATAAGAGTTATTATCTGAGGGTCATTAAAGAATTTCACAAATGATCTGAACCCTACTCATTCCTACCAGGATGAACATTTTATCAAATTTCAGAACACAAAAATAATGAGCCCAGGTTCTACAACAAAGACTGCATGGCTCTACTTGAGTACTGTCCCTTCTCCTTACCTCCCTCAGACTATAGAAAAACAGACCAAAATCATTTCAGCCCTACACTACTGTCTAAAAGGAGGAAGAAACCAGGTTTCAGTTAAGGTGGGAGTAGGAAAGATATCAGAGAATATTCATTCATTCTACATTAGAAGAAACACATCTGAGAATTTTATAATCAGCTAAGTAGTTCTTCAAGTATAATGGCAAAATGAACATCAGACATGCAAAAGTAAAAAAATGAAAAGAATTCAATACCCATTAATCTTTCCTGAAAAAGCCAATTAAAGATAAATTTTAAGAAGTGCTTGGGTAGCTCAGTCCTTCAAGCTGTTGCCTTTAGATCAGGTCATGATCTCATTAGGGAGTCTGCTTCTCCCTCTCCCTCTACCCCTCCCCACCGCTCATCCTCGTGTGTGCATGTTCTCTCTTACAAATGAATAAAATCTTTAAAAAAATTAAAAATTAAAAAAAGGTAACATTCAATAAACAAAAAAGAAACAAAGCAAAGAATTCAGGAAAGTAAAGAGAAAATGTAATAAAGGACAATGATAAGCACTGAATTTAAATGTAGAACCTAGACTAAGTAAATTTGAGAATTATAGTTAAAAAATAAAATGTAAATGATACAAACCTCAGCAAAGCTGTGATGACAAAAATGTCTTTAAATATTGGTAAAAAGTGTTAATTTCTAATTTTTTAGAGCAAAGGGTGAATTAACACTGATAGAATATTGTTGAAAAACATGACCCTAATCTCATTAATCTTTTTTCTTATCCTTGAGAGGAAGTCTTGGAATTTCTTCTCCTGTACAGTAAAGAAATATTCAGTTTAAATTCCATTTGATTTGTTCATGGCTAAAATTAAAAAGAGAGGAAACAACAAATGATGGCAATGATGTGAAGAAAGGGGAACCCTCTTGTACTGTTGGTGGGAATGCAAGCTGGTACAGTCACTCTGGAAAATAGTGTGGGGGTTTCTCAAGAAGCTAAAAATAGAGGCACCCTATGACCCAGCAATTGCACAACTGGGTATTTACCCCCAGGATACAGATGTAGTGAAACGACGGTATACCTGCACCCCAATGTTCATAGTAGCCCTGTCCACAATAGCTCAACTGCAGAAGGACCAAAATGTCCTTCAACAGATGAATGGATAAAGAAGATGTGGTATACATATAAAGTGGAATATTGGGATCCCTGGGTGGCGCAGCGGTTTGGCGCCTGCCTTTGGCCCAGGGCGCGATCCTGGAGACCCGGGATCGAATCCCACATCGGGCTCCCGGTGCATGGAGCCTGCTTCTCCCTCTGCCTGTGTCTCTGCCTCTCTCTCTGTGACTATCATAAACAAACAAACAAAAAAAAAGTGGAATATTACTCAACCTTCAGAAAGGATGAATACCTATCTTTACATCGACATGGATGGAACTAGAGGGTATGATGCTGAGTGAAATAAGTCAATCGGAGAAAGACAATTATTATATGGTTTCAGTCATATGTGGAATATAAGAAATAGTGAAAGGGACCGTAAGGGAGGAGGGGAAAATGAGTGAGGAAAAATAAGAGGAAGACAAACCATAAGAGACTCCTGACTCTGGGAAACAAAGGGTTGTAGAGGGGGGGTGGGGGAATAGGGTAACTGGGTGATGGGCATTAAGGAAGGCACATGAGGGGATGAGCAGTAGATATTATACTGTATGTTGGCAAAGTGAATTTAAATAAAAAGACTTTAAAAATTCCATTTGTTCATTCTGTTAAAATCAAGTAAAATTAAATTAAATTTTTACTCAAAATGGCATGCTGTTATGAGTGAATTATCTACCCCCTATTTTCCCTTTTGTATATGTGCACAGAAAAATGACAGGAATCAATACTGACTCCAAATGATTATTTCCTAAGCACTTAACTTTTGAGCTTTTTTTTTTTTATTCTGCTTTTATTGCTTAAATTTTTAAAGATTTATTTATTTATTTTAGAGAGAAAGAGACCGTGTGTGTGTGGGGGGGGCAGGGGAGACAGGAACAGAGACAGAATCTCAAGTAGACTCTCCACTGAGAGCCCAATGTGGGGCTTGATCCCAGGATTCTGAGATCATGACCTGGGCCAAATCCAAGAGTTAGATGCTTAACTGATGACTGAGCTACCAGGTCCCCCTATTTTTTTAAAGTTTTAAAAAGAAAAGTATAACAAATAGATAAAGACTTCTGACTTGAGCTGTATTATCAGACATAAGAGCATGTGCTTTGGACTTCAAAGTTGCCATATACTTACTACCTGTGTGACCTGAGAACAGGTGATTTCTTGAATTTCATTTTTCTTATATATATAGTGGTAGTGCAAAGTCTTAAACTTCCCAAGATTGAGACATAAATAATATACCTCATTACAGCTGTGAATCTGGCACATGGAAAGTACTTAACAAATACTAATTTTCCTTAGGGAGCTCAGGTTTTGAGAACAGAAATAGAAAGAAGAAATTCAATTATACCCTGGGTTTTATATTTCCTCTCCAATTATATATTAAACCTCTAGTCAAGAGTCCTTTAGTCATGAGTCTTACCTCCCTAGATTCGTGTGGCTAACTAAGTTCTGTTTGCTTTGTTAACAACATGACTAAAATGCAGTGTAAAGGGGTTTCACAATATAAACTATTGTGTAGTTCTAGAATCTCTTCCTGCTGAGAAATCAGTATCTTCTTGACTCAATGCAAAAATATTATATTTAAAGCATATTAAACATCTCTTTTCCCCATTGAGATGCTGACAGGATCTATTGCCAACTGAAAGTAAGGTCATGATTAGCAAAGAAAAACAACATGGGAATGATCAGTGATCTTAAAAAAAAAATAGAAAGAAGTAAAATAACTCTCCACAAAGTGGACACTACCCTGCCTTCAGTTCTATAAAACTACAGTTACATGCTTTGTTTATAAGGAAAATGTTTTTACAATGAAATCCGTAATTTAAAAGATAAGCCTCAGGATACAGTTTATTTAAATTAGCATGTAGGGAAGCCTTATTTAATAAGGGAAGCCCAGCACTACCAATTATATAGGTGCTGATCTTTACAGGACTGCAGAGAATGAAGTAAAAGCATCTGAGAACTGAGTTAAGAAGGGAAAGAGTGAAGAAGATGCATAACACAGATGTTCTGAGAGCATAGGAAGGGTAAGTCACTGGTTGTTAAAGTGATGAGTTGACAGTAACCACATAACTTCCTAAAAATGACCCAATATCAATACCAACAGAACTAAACTCCAAAGTTACAATCTGCTTCGAGGAAGAGACGTGTAGTTTTTACCCTAGGTACAGTATTTCTTTTCTTTTCTTTTCTTTTCTTTTTTTTTTTTTCTCTTTTTCTTTTCAGTATTTCTGATGTAGTTAAGAACAACCTTTTAAATTAAAAGCACCATGATGACTGCACGGGATACTTTCATGCCAAAATGATGAGAAGCAGAATTCTGAAACTGTAAAATACAAAGACTGATATCAAAGCTGCTATAATTTAAATGTCCCATGAAATATTTTAAAATCAGTGATCCAGGTAAAAGGGGAAAAACTAGTTTAACAAATGGTGCTTTCTTTTGGAGTGATGGAATCTGTAACAGAAAAAAATGGTCATTTGCTTATAAAGCTTACTTGCACAGAGCTCTGTTGATCCCATGTTGCCTACTTGGGAAATCCCCAGGGGAGCTATAAAGTCTGTTGTAAATCCTGGTGCTACTACTCTTGTCTGTCAAAACAGGGACATTTTCTTAATAAACATTTCAAAGCTCCCTACCATCAGGATTGACTAGTTTAGGGGCTGGAAGGAGGTGTAGACAGCATGAGTGACAGGCAAAAAAGACAGATTACATATATATTGATATTTATTTCATTCAAGTTCTAAGAGTATGCTTAATTCTTAAATTTACTCTAAATTCCCTTCTGGATACATCTAATGGATTCTTTACTGGTCTTGTGATCTAGTCTCTCAATTGTTAACAGAGCCAGCATTATCTTCCTGAATATGGATCGGATCATGTCACTTTCCTGTTCCCTATACCTACAGAATAAAAATTTTAATTAGCAGCATAGCATCAGAGATCCTTCTAGCTTTATCCTTCAGAATTCACCTAGAATATTATTAGTTCCAACAATACTAAATTTCAGGTAGTTTCTCAAATATACCTTAATATTTCACACCATTATGACTTTTCATATTTCATTTTCTCTACTAAGAATACTTCCAATGCTTTCTTGTCTTAGTTCTTTTCTTCTTCTTCTTAGTTCTTTGTAAGAAATAGCGAAAGGGTCTATGACGCCTACCTTAATTCCAGGTAGACTTGGGTGCCTCCCACTCTTAAGCTCCCATTGAATCCTGTTCATATCTCCATTATATCTACCATTACAATACATTATGATTTCTTGTTTTCCATGGCTTTCATCTATGAATTTTCCCAAAAGACCAGTAACGGGCACAAACTGCTTAACATTTAGTGAAATATAAAAAGTTCTTATAAATATTTTTCCAAAGTTCCAAATTTTGAATATCCATTCTGTGATTCAGAAATAAACTTGTCAACAGAATTACCTAAAGTATGCCAAACTAATCTCAAAGTCTCAAATTCCTGGCCTATAAAAGAAATAAGTCCTGTCATACATATGCTACAACATGGATGAATCTTGAGGATACTATGCTAAGTGACATACGCCAATCACAAAAACCCAAATACTGTAAGATTCCACTTACATTTACCTAAAGTAGTCAAATTCATAGAAACAGAAAGTAGAATGGTAGTTACCAGGGGCAGAGGGGAAAGGGTAAAGAATAAATGTTTAATGCAAGATAAAGATCTGGAGATCAGTTTTACAGCAGTGTAAAATACATAACACTAGGGAACTATACATTTAAAAACTTGTTGAAATGGTAAATTTAATGTCTGTGGTTTTATCTCTAAAAAAAAAATCCTTGAGTTAATAAGAAAACTGCAAGTTAAAACATAATGACTATGATTAAGTCTGCTTTAGCAGTGCTTGATATATAGTAGACATTCAAATAGTTTTAATCATTGGATATGTTAAATAACTAATTTCTCTAGCAGGTAATGTGTATTTCTGGGATATAGTTTATGTCTCTGCGAATCTTCATTCAACCTCCAAATTGTGTCTGGTATTTTGTATAGTACAGAATGAACAGAATTTCAAGGGAAAATAGGAATGTTATTATCTAATGCTTTAAACCATTATGTATTTGTTCCTCTGGAAGAACAGTAAACACGGAGATGCAGTAAAGTGACAACATACTACTTACAGTTAAAATATTAGGAAATGAAAAACACCATATTCTTAACAAAAGGGGGCCAGAAAAATAATTTATGCAATATCATTTACAGGAATATTATGTTACCATTGAAAATAATGATAAAGATCAGTATTGGTTGATTTTAAAAGATTTGCATACTTTTTTTTTTTTTTTTGGTAAAGATTTTATTTATTTATCCACAAGAGACAGAAAGAGAGAGAGACACAGAGAGAGACATAGGCAAAGGGAAAAGCAGGTGCCCTACAAGGAGCCCAATGTGGGACTTGATCCCGGATCCCAGGATCACGCCCTGAGGCGAAGGCAGACACTCAACTGCTGAGCCACTCAGGCATCCCAAAATATTTTCATACTTATTGCTAAACTGGAAAATTCTTTTTCTTGAAGATACAGAGAATGAAGTCTGACCAGTTATATAATGACTAGTTAGCTCTAATGAGGATTGCAAGTGATTTTCATTTCCTTTAAAAATATTTATCACTGAATTTAAATATATCAGCACTCTTTTATAAGGAGAAAAATTAATAGCATTATAGTTATCATGTTGTACATTACATCCCCAATACTTACCAATTTTATAACTGGAAGTTTGTACCTTCTGAATTATCTTAACCCAACCCAATTTCCCATTCCCCATCTTTGGAAACCACATATTTTATTTCTTTTCCATGAGTTTGGTCTTTTTAGATTTAACATGTAAGTGAAATCATAGAGTTTATGTCTAGCTCTGACTTAGTATAATGCTCTCAGGCTCCATTTATGTTGTTACAAATGACAGAATTTCCATATTTTTTATGGCTGAATAACATTCCATTGTGTATATCTAATATGTTTTCTTCATCTATTCATCTATTCTGTCGATGGACACTTAGGTTGTTTCTATGTCTTGGCTACAGAAAATAATATCACAATGAACATGGAGGTGCAGATATTTTTGAGATAGTGACTTTGGTTTTTTTTTTTTCAGATATATACCCAGACATTAAATTGCTAGATGATATAGTAGGTTCTATTTTTAATTTTTTGAGGAACTCCATACTGTTTTCGATAGTGCCTATATCACTTTGCATTCCTAATAACAGTGCACAAGACTTTCCTTTTCTCCACATCCTCCCCACCACTTGCTATTTCTTGTCCTTTTGATGAAAGCCATTCTCATAGGCAGGAGGTGACTGCTATCTTATTTGTGGTCTTGATGTGCATTTTTCTGATGATTAGTGATGCTAAGCACCTTTTCATATAAGTGTTGGCTGTTTGGATATCTTTTTTGGAACAATGCCTATTCAGATCCTGTGCCCATTTTTTTTTTTTTTAAGATTTTATCTATTCATGAGAGACGGGGAGAGAGAGAGAGAGAGAGAGAGAGAGAGAGAGAGGCAGAGACACAGGCAGAGGGAGAAGCAGGCTCCATGCAGGGAGCCTGACATGGGACTCGATCCCAGGTCCCCAGGATCAGGCCCTGGGCTGAAGGCGGCGCTAAACCACTGAGCCACCCGGGCTGCCCCATTTTTTTTTTTGTTTTTTTTTAAGATTCTGTTTATTTTTGAGAGTGGGTGTGTGCACACAAGCAGTGGGTAGGGGCAGAGGGAGAGGGAGAAGCAGACTTCCTGTTGAGCACGGAGCTGGATATGGGGCTTGATCTCAGGACCCTAGGATCATGACCTGAGCCAAAGGTAAATGCTTAATGGACTGAGCCACCCAGGCACCCCCAGGTGCCCATTTTTAATTGGATTATCCGGGGAGTTCTTTTGCAATTAAATTGTAGGAGTTCTTTATATATTTTAGAAATTAACATACTATCAGATATATGATTTGCAAATATTTTCTCTCATTCCATGGGTTGTTTTTCATTTTACTTAGACTTTCCTCTGCCGTACAAAAGCTTTTCAGTTTGATATAGTCCTATTTATTGATTTCTGCTTTTGTTTCCTTTGCTTTTATTATCAAATTCAAAAAAACATCTTGAAGACTGACATTAAAGAGCTTACACCTGTTATCTACCCAGGAGTTTTCATGGTTTCAGGTTTTATGTTTAAGTCTTTAATCTATTTTGATCTGAGTTTTGTGTATGGTAAATGATAGTGGTCCAGTGTTCTCAAAACCATTTGTTAATTATACTTTCCCACTGAATATTTTTGACTCTTTTGTCATAAATTAATTGACTGTATATGTGTAGGTTTATATATGGGCTCTCAGTTCTGTTCCACTAATACATATGTCTTTTTGTATGCCTATACCATACTGTTTTACCACAGCTTTGTAATATCATCTGAAATCAAGGAATGTGATACTTCCAGCTCTGTTCTTCTTTCTCAGGATTGCTTTGGCTATTCAGGGTCTTTTGGGATTCCATACAAATTTTAGGATTTTTTTCTGCTTCTGTATAAAATGTCATCAGAATATTGGTAGGGATTACACTGATGTATAGATTGCTTTGGATAGTATGGACATTTAACAACATTAATTCTTCCAATCTATGAACAAAGGATATCTTTTAATGTATTTATGTTTTCTTCAATTTCATTCATAAATGTCTGGTAGTTTACACTGTAGAGATTTTTCACCTCCTTGGTTAAATTTATTCTTAACTATTTTATTGTCTAGATGCTATTGCAAATGTGATTATTTCTTTTTCAGAAAACTCACTGTTAGTGACAGAAATGCAACTAATTTTATATGTTGATTTTCCATCTTGCAACTTTACTGAATTCACTGATTAGATCTAACAGGCTTCTGGTGGTATTTTTAGGATTTTCTATATATAAAACTATATTTCTACTAATAAAGACTCTTTTACTTCATCCTTTCTGATGTCTTTAATTTCTATTTCTTGTCTAATTGTTTGGGCTAGGATTTTCAGTACTATGTTGAATAGAAAGGAGAGGACTTCTTAAAGTTGATTTTGTTGGGTGACTTAAAAGCTTCATGAACTTGGATATCCAAATCTCTCAACAGATTTGGGAAGTCCTTTTTTAATTTCATTTCATAGACTTTCTGTCCCCTTCTCATTCTCTTCTCCTTCTGGAACTCCAACAATTCATAAATTGGTCCTTTTGTTAGTATCACTTATCATCACTTAGACTTTCTTTTTCCTGTGTTCTCCTCTGACTGGATAATTTCAAAGTTCCTGTCTTCATTCTCACTGATTCCTTCTTCAGCTTGATCAAGTCGGCTACTGAGGCATTTTTAATTTACTTCACTGAATTCTTCAGCACCAGAGTTTCTGTTTCGTTCCACTTCACAATGTCTATCTCATCATGAAACTTTTTGTTTTAGTCACACAGTGTTTTCAGGGTTTTGTTGAATTGTCTTTCTGTGTTTTCTTGCATTTTTCTTGTTCATTGAATTTCCTTAAAATAGTTATTTGGAACTCATTAAAGTATAAATTGTAGATTCCCATGTTTTGGGGGTTTGATAATTGGAAGATTATGATCCTGTGGTGGTGTCATGTTTCTTTGATTTCTGGTGTTCCTTTGAATTTTGTGTTGTCTTCACATTTGAAGTAGGAGCCACAACCCACTCCAGGATGTCCAAATTCATATTCTGTTTGCTCCAATAGAGTGCTGCATCCTCTGTGCACCTAGAGTTTCACAAAGGCTTTCTTCTTTGTTGGTGACTGTCTAAGTAAGTGTTCCCCAGAGGTTCACAGACCTCAGTCAAGAGCTGATTTATGGATCACTTCAGTGTCCACAGACAGGAACAAGGTCTGTCTCCCTACTATATGTTGCACGGGTGGGCACAATTCTTGCCATTCTTCCCGTGGTGTATAGTGGGAAATCCCACAGTTCCCACAAAGGCACTTCTGTTTGCATATGGATGCCAAGTATTTATTGTTAGGAGTATGTGGGAAGGACTAAAATGAGAAACATCTTATATAGCCACAAAGCTGACATCACTTCCCTGTCTTTCCACTCCACCCCTCTCCCACTTTAAGAACTGAAAAAAATTATAGAGAGATGTAAGAAATTGCTTCCCTCAGTATAAATATGGTTTACTATATTTTTATTTATCTCCATGCCATTTGTTTTGCTTTTCAGTGAAGTTGAGTGCCTTAGGCTGTCCTACTTCAATCATTATATTACATCTCATTTCAATAATTTATATTACCTATTTGGTCTCTGACTACATCGGAATTTGCTTCTATAGGTGTACAAGATTGAAAAACCAGAGCAAACAGCTAAGGTGGAATCCTCCTACTTAAGTCGACTTAACAGCACACTCCTCACATTCATGTAGTTTCTTTAAAATTTAGAGTTGTCTCATAAATTCAAAAACATGACACCTTGGTGGGAGAGGACTAGTTCCAGTACAGCATTTTGCTAAGCTCATAAGTCTTTCTGATTTTACCCACCTTAGATATGCCAAATAAATGTCTGAGCATTTGAGTGTAAATTAGAAACCTTAGAACCTAAGTAGGGGTCACCACTGTGGCCACTGCAGAAATGTGAGCCACCCAAGGCACAGCACCATATCAAAACAGGAGTATCCCTAGAACTAAGCAGGATCAACTATTCAAGCCAAAAACAAATGAGTCATTCTTGATCTCTGTTTCCTTAACCTCAATATTTAATCCATGAGAATGCCAAAAGCTCAACCTACAAAGTATATTCTAGATGTGTAAGCTTTAAAACCATTAATTGGACCAGGGCAATACCTCTTTAAGTACTTCAAAGGCTTCATACTTCATTTAGAATAAAACTCAAACTCCTTTAAAGTCTTAAATGACCTGGGTCTTTTCAACCTCTTTGGGCACATTTCCTATGAATCTCTTCTTTTATTATACTCAAAGGTGTCTTTTTTTCTATTTTCCTATTTTTTTTTTCTATTTTCCAAGCTCAATTCTGCCTCAGAGACTCTGTATTCGCACTCTCTTCTGCCAGGAATGCTCTTATCCTAGATATTCACATGGTTAATTTTCAATATTAAGGAGATAAATTCAAGAAAGACCTAAAAGATGGTTCAATATCTGCAAATCAATCGATGCAATACATCACATTATAAAAGGAAAGATAAGAACCATATAATCATTTCAATAGAGGCAGAAAAAGCATTTAACAAAGTACAATATCCATTCATGATAAAAACCCTCAACAGGGGATCCCTGGGTAGCTCAGCGGTTTAGCGCCTGCCTTCAGCCCAAGGCGTGATCCTGGAGACCTGGGATCGAGTCCCGCATCGGGCTCCCTGCATGGAGCCTGCTTCTCCCTCTGCCTGTGTCTCTGCCTCTCTCTCTGTGTGTCTCTCATAAATAAATAAAATCTAAAAAAAACCCAAAAAACCCTCAACAAAGTAGCTTTAGAGGAAACACACCTCAATGTAATAAAGGACATATAGGAAAAATCCACAGCTAATATCCTCAATGGGGAAAAACTGAGAGCGTTTCCTCTATGGTCAGGAAATAATAGGGATGTCCACTCTCACTACTTCTATTCCACATGGTACTCGAAGTCCTAGCCATAGCAATCAGATTAAAAAAGAAATAAAAGGCATTCAAATTGGCAAGGAAGTGAAACACTGACTATTTGCAAATGACATGATACTGTATATAGAAAATCTGGAAGACACCACCCAAAAATTGCTAGAACTAATCAACAAATTCAGGAAAGTTGCAGGATATAAAATCAATGTACAGAAATCTGTTGCATTTCTATATACCAATAGTGAAGCAGGAGAAAGAGAAATTAGGCAATCAATTCCATTTACAATTGCACCAAAATCAGTAAAATACCTAGGGATAAACCTAATTAAAGGGATGGAATACCTGTACTCTGAAAAACTGCAAAACACTGGTGAAAGAAATTATAGGTGACGCAAAGAAATGCAAAGACATTCCATGCTCATGGATTAGAGGAACAAATATTGTTAAAATGTCTATACTACCCAAAGCAATCCCTATCAAAATACAAAGAGCAGTTTCCATAGACCAAGAAGAAGCAATCCTAAAATTTGTACAGGACCAAAAAAGACCCTCAATAGCCAAAGCAAATCAAAGAAAAAGAAAATCAAAATAAAGTAAAGCTGGAGGCATCACAATTCTGGATTTCAAGTTATATTACAAAGTTGTAATATCAAAACAGTATGGTACTGGCACAAAAACAGACACACAGATCAACGGAACAGAATAGAAAACCTAGACATTAACCCATAAGTATATGGTCAATTAATCTTCAACAAGGCAGGAAAGAATATGCAATGGGAAAAAGACTATCTCTTCAATAAATGGTGTTGGGAAAACTGGACAGCAACATGCAAAAGAATGAAACTGAATCACTTTCTTATGGTATACACAAAAACGAATTCAAAATGGATTAAAAACCTCAATGTGAGACCTGAAACTACAGAAATCCTTGAAAAGCGCACAAGCAGCAACTCTTTTCTAGATACATCTCCCGAGGGAAGGGAAATAAAATAAACTACTGGGACTACATTAAAAAAAAAAAGTTTCTACACAGTGAAGGAAAAAAAAAACTAAAAGGCAACTTATGGAATGGGAAAAGGTATCTGCAAATGACATATCTGTTAAAGGGTTAGTATCCAAAATATATATATAACTTTAAAAACTCAACACACACAAAACAGAATAATCTAAAAATGGGCAGACCTGGATAGAAACTTTTCCAAAGAAGACATAGAGATGGCCAACAGATACATGAAAAGATGCTCAACACCACTTATCATAAAGGAAATGGAAATCAAAACTATAATGAGATATCACCTCACATTTCTCAGAATAGCTAAAATCAACAGTATAAGAAAAATAGGCTTTGGAGAGGACATAGAGAAAGGGGAACCCTCTTGTACTGTTAATGGGAATGCAAATTGGTGCAGTCATTCTGGAAAAAAGTATGGAGGCCCTCAAAAAGTTAAAAATACAGAACACTACTATGATCCAGCAATTGCACTACTAGGTATTTAGACAAAGTACACAAAAATATTAATTCAAAGGGATACGTGAGCCCTGATGTTAACAGCAGCAGTGTCAATAGCAAAATTATAAAAACAGCCCAAGTGTCCACTGACTGATGAATGGATAAAGAATACATGATGTATACACACAACCACACACACACACAATTAAGGATCATCAGATACATGTGATAAACCTCTAAAATGAGAGAGGGCCAATTGGGTGGCTTAGTTGTTAAGCATCCAATTCTCACTTTTGGCTCAAGTCACGATCTCACAGATTAGGCGATTGAGCCCTGTGTGGGGCTCCACACTTAGCAGGGAGTCTGCTTGAGATTTTCTCCCTCCGCTCTACCCCTCCCCAACCCTGCCGCTGGCATGTGCATGTATTCTCTCAAATAATACATAAATCTTAAAAAAATAAGATGAGAAATTTTTAAATCTTAATAATTGAGGTAGAAGGAAAAACAATTCAGAAAACAAAAAAAAATGTTTTTAAAAAGATCTAATTTTCTCAGAGAAATTCAAGAAGATATAAAAGCTACAAAACAAGATTTAAGAGGTCATGAAAAAGAACATTCAGAATATGAGAAAGTTAGAATCTCATTACCAAAATAAAAAAATTCAGAAGGACTGAAGATAAAGTCAAGAAAATAACCCCAGAGCTGGAGGAAAGAAAGAAGTTAAAAATGTAAAAGAAACTGAAGATTAATCTAGTGAGATCGTAAATCCAACTATTAGAGATTTTAGAAGGTAAGACCAATGAAATGGAGAAAAGAAAATGATCAAAGAACTAATTCTAGAATTTTTCTGAGCTTAAACAAAGGGGGAAAGAGAGACAATATATTCCTAAACCCAGGAGTCTTCATAAAAAGACTCTGGTCAAGATGTTTTAGTAAATTCATGTTTTGAGGCATATAATGTACAGCAGTGACAGAGCACTCTAAAAAGCTACAGCTGGGATTAAATACAATCTAAACATATTTGTGGATCAGAATGGAACACAAGTATAAAGTCAGATGCAGGGCTGGATACAGAGCCTGCCTGTAATTTGGATCAGCAAGTAAACTGGGGTGGTTAGAATTTGACTTTCAAAGAATGATGAGACTAAAAGCAGTTTATAAGATATATAAGCTCATTACTTAAAACTAGAAGCCAAATTTCCCTACCTTTATCCTTCCCAATAATTAATTGCTCTCTAGGATTAGGGCACAGAGAATCAGGAAGATAGCCTCAAGAACAGAAACAGAAACAAGGCATTTACTGGCTCTACGGGTTGATCTTTGTAAAAGCTTCAGTATCATGGTGGGTCAGAAACTACCATTAAACTGAAAATATTCATGGTACCACTATTTTTAAGTGCTCTTAACTAAAAAAATCTGTGTCTCCATCAACAATACAGAAATTATTAGATAGATAAATGCTAAATAAATAAGTGATGTAGTCACATGTAATACAAATAGCACAAGACTGAAAGAAAATGTATTAAGTGGAACAAAAACAAAGTGCAAGAACCCAGACACAGTATTTACTTTATAACTCCATTTAATGTAATTAAAAAACAGGTAAAATCAATATATGCTTTTAGAAGTCAGAATTCTGGTTACTGAAAGGAGGGGAACTCAAAGATGGCTTCTGAAGATAGTTATTACTGTATTTCTTAAACTAGGATCAACTTACAATACATTTTTCAGTTTCTGAAAATGTAGTGAACTGAACAAAATACATTCTCCTGTAAGTGTGGTGTACTTGAGTAAAGAACTTAACAAATAAGTTACTGAAATTAAAAAGAAAAACTAAACAAGTGTGAGACTTACCACTGAACATAGTTGAAGACAGTAAATAAATTGGAAGATAGTATCAGGAACTCAGAACACAGAAAAGACAGATAAGGAGATAAAGACAGAGAAATTAAGAGATATGGAAGAAAGATTTGAGAGACTTTAGTATAGGTCTACCAGGAGTTGCAAAAGAAAACAACTCTAGAGAGACTGGGGATAGGATACTTGAAGAGGTAATTGTTGCTAATTTCTCTAAAATAGGGGGAAAAATGAGTTTTCAACTTTAAAGCACTGCTGCATATCTTGTATAAAATGAATAAAAATAAAAGTTCTACTGTAAACATTTAGGAGCTCAAGCTAAAGGGGAAAAAAACAGGGAGAAGAATAGAGGTACTGACAAACTCATTTTGCATAGTAGCTCATCAGAGAGCCTATGAGACATTGACAGAACAGCAATTACAGTTTTAAATGTATGATTCAAAGTCACAAGTAACAAACAGGAGTTCTGGGAGAGTGAGGGAAGGCAAGGAGCAGTTTAAGTGAGCTAAATCTTAACCTGTGTAGCAAAGAGTCAATTAAAAAAAAAAAAAAAAAAAAAACCAGTATTGAGGCTAGAGTAATGAAGAAACTTCAAAAAGAAAAAATAATGTACTATAGGAGGTGGAACCGAAAGCAGGAAAGATAGTAATGTTGCCTTTCTTTTTAAGTCCTTTTGTACTATTTGATTTCGCACCATGGTCATGTAGTATGTTAATTATATATCTCACAAAATAGGATAACAGAAAATGTTGGGCCTATAAAAAGTGAAGTTGCTGTTCCTAGCTACATAATAGAGGATGCTGATTCTCAGTCATTAAACAAAAGATATTACTTAAAATTTTAGCATTAAGTCCCCTGCTGCTGGCTCTAGGATTTAAATATCCCCATCTCAGAAACATGCACCCCTATGTTTAGAGCAGCATTATTTACAGTAGCCAAATTATGAAAGCAGCCTAAGTGTCTATCGATAGATGAATGGATAAAGAAGATGTGATACACACACATACTCTTATTATTCAGCCATAGAAAAGAATGAAGTCTTGGCATTTGCAAGAATGTGGATGGAGCTAGAGTGTACAATGCTAAGTGAAACAAGTCAGAGAAAAACAAATACCATGTAATTTCACTCACATATGGAATTTAAGAAACAAAACAAGTGAGCAAAGGGAAAAAGGGAAAGACAAACCAAGAGACTGACTCTTAACTATAGAGAACAAACTGATGTTACCAGAGGGGAGGTCAGCGGCAGGAGGCGGGGGTGAGGGGGGTGGGGGTGGGGAGATGAGTGAAATGGATGATGGGGTTTAAGGAGTGTGATTGTCATGATGAGCACCAGGTGATTAAAATAAAAACTTAAAAAAAAATTACATATAGGGATGTCTCGGTGGCTCAGCAGCTGAACGTCTGCCTTCGGCTCAGGGTGTGATCCTGGAGTCCTGGGATCGAGTCCTGCATCGGGCTCCCTGCATGGAGCCTGCTTCTCCTTCTGCCTATGTCTCTCTCTCTCTCTCTCTCTCTCTCTCTCTGTCTCTTGTGAATAATAAGTAAATAGAATCTTTAAAAAATTTACATATACAAAGAGACAGAGTAAAACACAGTTTACATAAAATTTCAATACTTGGTATCTGTTGTAATCTTGCTACTAAACAGTGACTGCTGGATTAAATGTAATAGATATTAAGGCAAAAGACAAGAATTAGGACCTTGGGGTTGGAGGAAGCAGAAAAAGGTATCAAACTAGGTTTTCCAGAAATGGCTGACATCCAAACTGAGTCTTAATGGAAAAAGAGTGTTAAGTAGGCCAAACAAGGGTACATTAACATTTAGAAAAGGACAGAAGCATATGGAAAGACAGGGAAAAGGGAGCTTAATATACTAAAGAACAGCAATATCCACTAGAACTTTTACATCATGTTAGAAACGTTCTTTATCTGTGCTGTCCAATATAGGAGTTGAGGAATAGATTTTAAATTTTTATTTAGTCTAATTAATTCAGTTTTGGGGGTGGGGGAGAACAACAAGAGAGGGTGAGAGAAAATCTCAAGCAGGCTCCATGCCCAGTGAGGAGCCCAACATAGGGTTTGATCCCATGACCCTGAGACCATCATCTGAGTAGAAATCAAGAGTCAGACACTTAACTGACTGAGCCCCCAGGTACCCCCAGTTTTAATTAATTTAAACAGCCAAGTCTAGAGGCACCTGACTGGCTCAGTTGGTAGAGTGGGCAACTCTTGGTTGTGAATTCAAGCCCCATGTTGGGCGTAGAGCTTACTTAGAAATAAGTAACTAAATAAAAAAGTAAGATAAGGGACACCTGGGTGGATCAGCAGTTGAGCGTCTGCCTTTGGTTCAGGGTGTGATCCTGGAGTCCCAGGATCGAGTTTCACATCAAGCTCCCTCCATGGAGCCTGCCTCTCTCTCTCTCCATGTCTCTCATGAATAAATAAATAAAATCTTAAAAAAAAAAAAAGGTAAATAAATGAAATGTGAGGATATTTAAAAATAAATATGGGGTACCTGGACAGCTCAGTAGTTGAGTGTCTGCCTTTGGCTCAGGTTGTGATCCCAGGGTCCTAGGATTGAGTCCTGTATCAGGTTTTCTCTATATGTCTCTCATGAATAAATAAATAAAATCTGGGCAGCCTGGGTGGCTCAGAGGTTTAGCGCCACCTTCACCCAGGGTGTGATCCTGGAGACCTGGGATCGAGTCCCACATCAGGCTCCCTGCATAGAGCCTGCTTCTCCCTCTGCCTGTGTCTGTGCCTCTCTCTCTGTGTCTCTCATGAATCAATAAATAAAATCTTAAAAAAATTAAATAAAATCTTAAAAATAAATAAATAACCATGTCTAGAAATTGAAAAAGAATGGCAAAAATAAGGAACATGATATGAAGAAAGGACAATGTGAAAGGCTGAGATATGAGCACAAGGCAGATAATGAAGGGCCCAGCATGTGTTGCCACATTGTTAATTTTTATTTATTTATTTTTTAAAGATTTTATTTATTTATTCATGAGAGACAGAGAGGCAGAGGCACAGGTAGAGGGACAAGCAGGCTCCCTGCAGGGAGCCTGATGTGGGACTGGATCCCGGCACTCCGGGATCATGCCCTGAGCCAAAAGCAGACACTCAACCGCTAAGCCACACAGGCATCCCTGTTAATTTTTATCTTGAAAGTCAGAATGAAACATGTGAGGCCTCTAAGTAGTCAAGAGACAGGATTAGCTTTATACTGAAAAAAGAGCACTGAAGCTGCAAGTGGCATACAGAACAAATAAGGAAAGAATAAAGACACATGGGTAGAAAACCTGCAGAAACAGTGGAGAAAGAACAAGAAGATAAGTTTATGCAGAAGTTGACCTAAGAAGTATGGGATGGTTTTGAGTGATATAATACAATTAAATATAAATAATGATTAAATAGAGACATAGCTTCATCATTTTGAGAAGAGTACAGATTTCTGGCTTGAAAAACTGAATGAATTAAACATTCACTGAGACAGAAAAAACAAAAATAAATAAGTAGCTCCATCTCAGCTTTTATAATTTGTTTCCAGTGGGAATTGTTAAACTATTCTCCAGTCTCTTTAAAGGAGAAACCAAGCATACCAGAAAATTGAGGTCAAAAGTCTTGGGAGCTTTTAGCTTAAATCACTGTTGACTATTCCCTTTCCTTCAGAGTCCACATATCCCTTTGTCATTAAATCTTCTGTTCATTCTACCTCCTCAAATTTTCTTCATTGTCTAACCCTAATTCATTATTTCTTCCCTGGATTACTTTAATGTCTCTTTTTAGTACCTTAATTATTCACATTTTCCCATTCCTAAATCAGGTAAGATTTATAAGAGTAGCATTAGGTGACAAAAGGAAACCAAAGTTTCAGATCTGTTCCTTCCCATTAGTATATTAGTATAACTGGCAAAATTACTCACTTTATTAGAGCCTCAGTCTCCTCAATTATATGAGTACATTGAAGACAACTTTCTCACAGGCAGCTGAGAGGCTTTCATAAATTAACCCAGTATGTATTCAGAATACGTGAAACAATCTAATAATAATTTTATTATTGGTGGTGGTGTATTTATTGTAACTTTCTGTATATCAAATAGGATTGCATTCACAGAAGGCGATCATTAAATATTTGTGTGACGTGCAGTTGGTTTGGTTTAGGCTGTTATAAAATTACTTTTGAGATATTAGATGTATATAGAGAAATTGAAAAATACAACTTTTTCTAAGATTTAATAAAAGCTACCTTTTAAAGAGACATCTATTCATTTGTCAAATGAACTCTTTAGGACTCCAAGAATGAAAAAGATGAGAGCCCTCCTTTCTTCCTTGAGAACAGAGACTGTGTCTTACAGTTATACTGCCAGGATGTAAAACAGCTCCTAACATAGCTTCAGGATGCTTATAATTTAATAGAAAAGAAAACATGCACACAGATCATTTCGACTGGTGGTAGAAAATGACAAGCAGTTAAGAGAAGTTCAGATTAAACTCAGAGAAAGTGGTGACTATTCCCTGCTGTGATAACAAACTGACAGAGAAAGACGGGGGAAGAGATAAAAAAAAAAAAAAAAAAAGAAAAACAGAAGGAGAGAAGTTAGGAAGGGAAGAAATGAGATGAAAGTGAGGTACAAGGGCCAGGGAACAGTGAACAGAAGGAAAGGGCCAGATAAAGAATCTTGAATAATATGCTAAGGAGCCTGAATTTTATCATGAAAACAATGAATAACCTTTGGAAAATTTGAAGGGGAAATGACATGGTCATATATGTGTTTTAAAAAGTATTAATCAGGAAGAAATAGAATAAAAAGACTAGCAAAGGACAAAACTAGCCAGAGGGTCAATTATTTAAGATAGTGTTGCAAAAAGAAAAAATGCTACAAGGAGAAAATATGTTGCAGAGATATAATTCTAAAGATGAGTAAGATGTGATTGAAAATGCTGTGGTGGTGGTGGGGGGGGGGGACAAGAGAAAGTAAGCCATTAGTAATTATTTACTGGTTTCTGCCTTGACCAACTGAGTAAATGGATCACATCTATTACTTAGATATAGTGGTATAAAAAGGGTTTTGTTTTTGATTCCGAAGTAATCTCTACACCCAACATGGCTCAAACTCAGAACCCTGATATCAAGTCACACTTGGATTCTTAACCTAAAACATTTCCTTATATGCAGTTTCTATTAAAACTCACGGGAGAGTTTTTGCTCTATATCTAAATTTCATTTACAAAGATTTCACATTTGAAATTTTTCACATTTCAAACACAAAGAATTATGGCACCTAGTCAGGCCTAAGTTCTTTTTGCATATAATCTTTCTGGTTTTGATAAAAAAAAGTTTTAACAAAGTTCAACGTGGAAACAGTATTATCATGCAGGATCAAAACTTAGTTTGCATCCTTTTTGGTCATAGATTAATTGCTCTTCTGCTTCAAAGGCAATATATTAAAAAATATATTACTCCTTTTGTTAGGAGTACTTTCAGTTTTATAGATTCAGGATTATCCTAAGGCTGTCTAGAAGTTTTCAGCTGATGATTAGGTAATTTAGGTGGAATAATGGATTTAACGCAGTTAGTTCTTCAATCTAATTTGTCAGGCCAAGGACTGTTAGGGCAGACTCTGACTTACCCCTTAACTAATAGGCTTTGAGTAAAATGTCTTGCTTCTAACCTTGTTTCACTTTGCCATAGGTTACAGATCAGTATAGTGAGGCTCTTTCTACCTTACTTTCATAAAATAAGGATTCATAGCACATATATAAAATAGTCTGAAATTCTTTAAGAAATCAGAATGCATTTTCAGGACTACTAACACCATACTAACTTTGGCTCATTTTCTCAAAAAAAAAAAAAAAAAAAAAAGTTTTCCATCATAAATATCAAAATAGAAGAGTGATGGTTTTGTATTGCAAGCAGGTCCCTGAAAATGATAAGGTTTATTTGACTTCAGTATGTATATTACAAAATTAAAAAAAATATCAAATTGAAGTAACTGTGTCCTGTGGTAACAATTAATAACCAAAAAAAGAAATAAGACACAAAGAAGCAAGCAGGCATGGGGAAGTGAAGAGCAATCAGTAGACAAATTATTCCATATCTTTTGTTATGAAAAAGGTTAAGAGATAAGATATACTGATGAAAGAAGAAATGCTGAGTCAAAATTGTTATCCTTAGATTATTCTTTAATGTCTACATATTTTTGTTTATTCTTTTTTTTCTCAAGAAAAAGGGATAAGTGATTGGTAAGGT
Organism: Canis aureus; assembly: GCF_053574225.1. Taxonomy (NCBI): domain Eukaryota; kingdom Metazoa; phylum Chordata; class Mammalia; order Carnivora; family Canidae; genus Canis; species Canis aureus. Next base: position 44,398,190 of record NC_135635.1, on the reverse strand, counting down.
CAAGTATCAGAATAGCAATCTTTAAAAATCAAATCTGAAAAGTAAATGGAATGAAGAAAGTTAAAATTATAATATTCTTTTTACTGAATTAACTTCCTCAACTTAGGTCCTTCTAATGTTAAATTTATAGAATTCTGTGAAACGTGCCTTCATCCATATGCTTACAATAAAATCAGTTGTCTTGGCTTCTGAGGGTTGTTTTCCTATGGCAGAAAATGCTAGTTAAAAAGAATAAGAAACAAAGCCAAACTGAGGGGTTATTGGACAAGATCAGCAATTTTGACCAAACCTCCAGACATAATCAGTTGGCATTTTTTTCAACCTCTAATCTAGCTTAAAACAGTACATTGTAAGTTCCTTGAAATTAATCAATGGAAGTTAAACAAGAAAGACTTGACATTTTGGAAACATGCATCAGACTCCTCTAACACTGAAGCAAACTGCTTTTATTTATAATCTTTCCTTTTTAAAAATGTGATTTTCTCTTTCCTCCTTATCAATCTCTTAAACTGCTAGACTACTACTGCAGATTAAAGGATAAAGGGACACCTAGATGGGTATTAATGAGATAATTTTTAGAAATTTTCCAAATTTCACGTTCTACCTAAAACTGAAAAGGGGAAGCCAAAGAACTTATGAATACCAAAACAACAAGCTTTTCATTACATAGTAGGACATTGTTCTATCAAATATTTCTTGAAATCAGTGGACTACTTTCAAGCCATTGATTAATCTTTGATTACTATGATCATGAATGCCACAACCACAACCAATAATGATAATAATTTAATTTTCACAACCCCAAAAGGTAAATGTATCTTCATTTTAGAGATAGTTAAGATACAGAGAAGTTAATTAACTTGTTCAAATTTACAAAACAGTGGCAGAGATTTTATCTCTAGTTTTGACCTATGTCTTTATTTTTTTAAAAAGATTTACTTATTCATGAGAGACACAGAGAGAGGTAGAGGCATAGGTGGAGGGAGAAGCAGGCTCCATGGAAGGAGCCCAATGTGGGACTCGATCCTGGGACTCCAGGATCACGCCCTGAGCCAAAGGCAGATGCTTAACCGCTGAACCACCTTTAAAAATATTTAAATTTTTACTACATACAATTATTTTTAAATTTCAGAGACTTTCAAAGACCACCAATATTCCATGTTCAGTACACAACCAGCAATCAACTTAAAAAATTTTTGTACATTTACATCAAGTTGAGTACTGTGCTAAAAAGCGTATGTGTACAAGGGGGTGTTTACCAGCAGAGGCACAGTATGTAAAGAGGGGAAGAGATGCATAAGGTATTAAATACTCCATTGTTTTGAAACCTGAAAAAGAAAAAGGTATCAATGGAAGTATAAACTGAATTTGGGATTACAAGAGATTCATCAGCATAATGTTTCATAATGAAAACAAAACTGGAAGTCTTTTTTTTTTTTTTTTAAACATTTTTATTTATTTATGATAGTCACAGAGAGAGAGAGAGAGAGGCAGGGACATAGGCAGAGGGAGAAGCAGGCTCCATGCACTGAGAGCCCGATGTGGGATTCGATCTCGGGTCTCCAGGATCGCGCCCTGGGCCAAAGGCAGGCGCCAAACCGCTGCGCCACCCAGGGATCCCAAAACTGGAAGTCTTAAACTTTAAATATTGACATTGTTTTCAACTGATTTTGAGATTATTAGAAAACATTTTCAGAAATCAAATAGAGGTAGCTAAGGCACCGGGGTGGTACAGCCAGTTAAGCGTCTGACCCTTGGTTTCCGCTCAAGTCATGATTTCAGGATCACGGATCAAACCCCATGTTGGGTTCTGCACTCAGTACAGAGTCTGCTTAAGACTCTCTCTTCCTGGGATGCCTGGGTGGCTTGGTGGTTGGGTGTCTGCCTTTGGCTCAGGGCCTGATCCCAGATTCCCAGGATCGAGTCCCATGTCGGGCTCCCTGCATGGAGCCTGCTTCTCCCTCTGCCTGTGTCTCTGCCTCTCTTTGTCTCTTATGAATAAATAAATAAAATCTTAAAAAAAAAAAAAAAAAAAAGACTCTCTCTTCCCTGGGACGCCTGGGTGGCTCAATGGTTGGGCATCTGTCTTCAGCTCAAGGTGTGATCCCGGAGTCCCGGGATTGAGTCCCACATTGGGCTCCCTGCATGGAGCCTGCTTCTCCCTCTGCCTATGTCTCTGCCTCTCTCTGTGTGTCTTGCATGAATAAATAAATGAAAATCTTAAAAAAAAAACAAAACTCTCTCTGCCCCTCCCCTCCATGCACCAGTTCTCTCTTTCAAATAATCTTAAAAAAAAAAAAAGGACATCAAATACAAGTAGCTCATAATTCTGATGTAGCACACAATATGTACCAGATAATTTTTTAATGGAAGGAAAAGATATTTAGAGATTTATACATATAATATCTTTTAAAGGAATGTATGAGATACTGTATGGAAGCTCAAAGGAACAGTCAGCTCACTGGGAATCTGAAGAGGGGGAGATCACCAAGGAGATGATATATATATATATTTATCCCAAACACCCTGTAAAATGTGGCCATTGTTAATTCTCTGCAAATAATTCTCTCTCTCTCACACACACACTCATGCCTGCACATGTGTGTACACACGCAGAGACTCTGTATTCAAATCCTACTTCCAATGCTTTCTCTGTGACTAAGATTTCTGACTTGCTACGTTCAGAGTAAGATAACATACATTCCTCTTTGGTACCCATTAATGACATGTTACACTTCTGACAAGTATCCAAGAATACATAACCTTGAAATGTATTCTATTAAAAAGTAAAAAATCTTGGCAGGCTCCAGTGAGGCATGTCTAGGTTCCTTTCCCACTCAGTCACTGGTGAGACTTTTGAGTTTATTATCACCTCATCAGTATGTTTGTCAGCTGCTAATGGTGAGAGAAGACTAAGCCACTTACTAACAGAACTTTCTGACTTTTCTAAAGCAAAAGTAAACCCATGACAGATGGATACTTTTTAGGCCTACCATACCCATTTATTCATTTTAATTTATTGGATCAATTAACTCAATTCTGAATAGGCAACAACTAACACTAGATATGTGATTAAATGGGCACCATTCAAATACTCTATTGTCACTAAGAGCAAGAAAGTTATGATGTAAGCTGGCAGAGTTAAAAGCACTAAACCTACCTTTGATATAATGCTAATACTTGGGTTTAAGTCTGGCAGAGACTGAGAGAAGAAATTCAGAAGGTAAAACAGCAGAAGTGAAATCCTGGTAAAGGCAGTGAAGTGTCCTAGGAAACAGAAAAGCTAACAATATAGGCTTCAAGATATTAAGTAGTTACATGTTGCAACTGTAAATGAGGGATATGTGTGGTTTTTTGGTTTGTTTTCAGAGAGGACAACAACAGCAATCATTCCTTCTAAGCAAAATATTTTCCCAATGCCTTTTTTATTTTGGAATGTGGGTTCAGGTCTTCAATTTTTCTCTGGGTAAAATGTGGCCACAGTTAAATCTCTAACAAATCTAATCACTAACTAATTTGTTACATTTTCTGTCCATACTCAGAAAGAAAATTTACTTGAAGAATACTGAGAAAACAGATTTTAGACATAAACATAAGAGAATATATTCTAGACAGGGCTGTGTTTTCCCTACTGCATTTGATTCCCTACATACAGTTTATAGTATGCATAGAACAACAAGCTTTGAAGTCTTCTTCAAATGGTGTGACAGTAAAAGAATCATAAACATTGACCATTTCTTTACATTGAAATATAGTTTTATTCATTTACATATACATCATTAGTATACAAATGTGCTTTGAAAAGTTACAATATGTAAATGTAAGTAGATTTTATCTTCAAAATTAATAGCTTACCATGGCAGGAGGGAAAGCTGATACTCAAAGTGAAGGCAGAATACATTGTAAGGAACTGTAACTGTGGTACCGCTGGTTGTAAGTTTTTGTTTCTCCTATTACCAGCCTCATAATTCAAGCCATCAAGTGTGCTGACATTCAAATTAGAAATCTTCTACACTCCATACTTATGTCCAAAATTTTCAAAGTTAAATATTCATATTCTTCATTATATATATATATCAACTTGGGCTCTTGTTTTTAAGATACAAAATTATGTTACAAATGTAATTTTCCTATTGTGATGCTGAAGAAGCAATAAGAAGAAAGATGCAAGAGCTAGTAGGTTTCTCAATTCCTAGAGTTTTCATCAATCTACTACTAAGGCATACAAACTTAATATTTAATCAGCAAGACTAAGGAAAATTAGATGTGAAAAATGAAGTCAGAGATTACTGAATTAATCTAGCAAAATCATAGATAGTATGGCTGTTCTAAAATGGGCAAACTGGGTGCCTGGGTGGCTCAGTTGGTTAAGTGTCTGACTCTTAGGTTTTAGCTGATCTCAGAGTCATAGAATCAAGACCCACATTGGGCTCCATGCTCAGCAGGGAGTCTGCTTGAGGATTCTTTCTCCCCCCTCCCTTTGCCTCTAAAATAAATAAATAAATCTTAAAAATCTTGAAAAATAAAATGGGTAAACTGAGTTTGGCAAACTGGAAACTGGAAAACAAAGTTAGAAATAAAAATTTAGAAAACATAAATATACTCAAAATGGAAAAATGTGTTGAGGCAAGATGTAGCAGCTTTCTTAATGAAAAAAATTCAGATATGGAAAACTTTATCAGTTGAGAAGAGGCGAACCTAAAAGTAACTGCTGAGAATTGTGGAATTAACATTAGTAAAGATGATTATACTGGAACTCAACACCCATCTTTCTGGAAGGGGGTTAGTATAATGAGTGCTTAATTCTTAGCAATTTCTACAAGTACTAGATCTTATAAAGAGGGGAAAAAAGATAAACCAGTAGTTTTGTTTTTTTCTCACTGAAAACTGTACACATGAGGATAAATGAATATGGATGTTGCTTGACATGTTGGAAAGAATCCATGGGCAATTCTAGTTACAGATCTAGTTCCAGTTCTGTCACTAAATTGGCCTTTTGACTATGCACAAATTACTTAGCCATTCTGAATGCCTCTTTCCTTAAATGTAAATTAAAAGAATGGAAAGGAAGAGAGGAAGCCAACATGTGCTGAAGAGTCCACTATGTACACTACACATTCTTATTTTCACATGTTGATGATCCTCAACGTTATGTTTACAGTATCTTTGTGAATTAGTTAGTATTCTATTTTCATAAGTGATGAAAGTCGATTGAAGGAGACTAATCTGCCCAAAGTCACACCTATAGAATAGGCAAGAGAGAATATGTGCTCAGCTCTATGTGCCTCTGAAGTCCACGATTAAAAAAAAAAAAAAAAAAAAGAATGCATTAACAGCTTCAAAAGGTGTCAGTAACCTTAATTCTCCATGGGTTTCTAATTAGAAACAAGCCATCCCTTTTGCCTTTTTCTTACTGAAGACCTTTCTTCTGACATACTGACCTAGCTCCCTGACAGGTTCTTCCTGCCCCAATTTCTCTTCTCCCTCATCTACTTCCCATTTTGTGACCAGAGTGATCTGCCAAAGAGATACAAACTTGCTTTTATATTCTTGCATAAAGGCTCAAAATATAGGGCCAAAAACTTCGGAATGTTTTCCGTGTTGCTTCCAACTTCCGCTCCTAACCTCATTATTCCAGTCATAACAAGCTACTCACTATTGCCCATTATCAAAAGATTAAAAGGACTAGTAGAAGACAAATAAGTACAAGAGTGAGGTATCACACAGCCAAAGGGAGGAGATAGCTTTAAGGGAAAAAAGGATGGTGGGAATTAGTAGGGTAGCAAATACTACAGAGCATCTATATAGAATGAGGACAGTTTGCTCCTTAACTTCTGTTAAGTAAACAAATTCTGCAATTTCATTTTTTTTAAATATTTTTTTATTTTATTTTTATTTATTTATGATAGTCATACAGAGAGAGAGAGAGAGAGAGGCAGAGACACAGGCAGAGGGAGAGGGAGAAGCAGGCTCCATGCACCAGGAGCCCGACGTGGGATTCGATCCCGGGTCTCCAGGATCGCGCCCTGGGCCAAAGGCAGGCACCAAACCGCTGCGCCACCCAGGGATCCCAATTCTGCAATTTCATACTGAAAAGGGTGTATTTCCAGTTAGGTATTTTCCCCCAAATGTAGATTAGAAATTCCTATAATTCCAAACACTGTATATGACAAATTCAAGTATCAAAAACTTTAACAGTTGAGACCTAAGCCCCTCACTACATCAAACAGGTAGACAGGGACATTTATTTACTCTCCCAATAACAAACTTGGAAGAAGAGGACTGGCTTCTTCTCAAAGCATTAAAACACAGAAACTTCTCTAATCATTGGTTCTAAAAAGATTAGCATTGCTGAACATGATATGGAAAGAACCCCTTATTTGTAGGAATATACTATTAATGTAGTAATGATTCTTAGTCTTTAATTTTATTAGCAAAAAATGAGAGAAGTGCTTAGTACCATCTCGTTGGGGCAGTGAATTCAATAAACTTATGGAAGAGAAGTAGGAACTGTTAAAGGAAGATAAATATTTATTATGTAAATACACAAGTGTTATTTATAAAATCTTCTAAAGCAACTACATACTTTCCCAGTGTATCACACCTAAAGCCACGGGCAAAAGATATTCTATTTAAAGTGCCCATAGAGAATATTCATGCTTTACAACATGCTTTAGAGGTCTTAAGTTTCTAGGAATAAAGGTGCTTTACCTTTATTTATTTTTTTAAAGATTTTATTTATTTATTGAGACATAGAGAGAGAGAGAGAGGCAGAGAGAGAAGCAGGCTCCATGCAGGGAGCCTGACGCGGAACTCGATCCTGGGTCCCCAGGATCACGCCCGGGCTGCACAGGTGGCACTAAACCGCTGCACCACCGGGGCTGCCCGGTGCTTTACCTTTAAATTATACTCTAAAGTGAACCAGATAATTCAAAGCAGAAGCGGCATTTACTACACCGACAATTTGATGTATAACTGATGAAATAAAAACCATCACTGACAATCAAGTTCCACTGGGTATATGTGTAGTAGGCAACTGCTACTTTCACAAGGGATACCTGTCTCATATAAGAATATGTAGCAAAAGAAATTTAAGCTTGAGATAAAGTTACATATGTTTACAGCCAAGTGAAGGTCAACTGTTTTGTATTAAGTGTTAGAGGAAAAAGGACTGAGAAAATAGCAATAAATTTAGCTTGATAACAGTAGGTATAAAAGGCAATCAAGTAGAGTTAGTACTTCTTATTTGTGGTAGTTAGATTATATAAAGTAGTTGCAAATACTGAATTAGCAAATACTGAACTTCTGCTTCTAAGGGAAGTACCGTGTTAAGTTTGGGTAAGTATCCAGTTACAAGATTTTCATCAACCAATCAATACATAACTATATTTTATGTGTGTTCTTGTTAAAAGGTATCTTATTAGAGATGCCTGGGTGGCTCAGCGGTTGAGCATCTGCCTTTGGCTTAGGGAGTGATCCCAGGGTCCTGGGATCAAGTCCCACATTGGGCTCCCTATATGGAGCTGGCTACTCCCTCTCCCTATGGCTCTGCCCCTTTTTCTCTCTGTCTCTCATGAATAAATAAGTAAAATCTTTTTAAAAAAAGATATCTTATTAAATATATATTATTAATCTGTTAACATCAAACTCATCACCAACAACACTGTATCTCATGCCTGAACGGAGGTTCACTAACACACGTAGTTTCTCCATAAGGTCCATCACAGCCTTGTGTCTTAGGAACACTGAATGACACTTTGTGCAAAAATGGGAAACATGTGGCTAAAATAGAGTGTGCAAAGGATACCAGTTTACAGTTTGGGAGCTAAAACAAGAAGGCAAAACATCACCTTGTTCAACCTCAGCTGGTGATGGGCATGTAGGGTGAGTCAAAAGTTTTGCCACTCTGCCAATGTCCAAAAATGACTGTAAAAGTGTCATGAAAACTGATATCAGAGTTATAAGTAAATTTTAGCAGGTAGGTGAATTTGCAGAATCATGAATAAAGAAGGTTGATTATACTGGTTTCTCAAATTTATTAAATGAAAACAAACCTTAATTTCCTACCCAGTTAGTCAATCCTGATTCCTCTTAGAGTGACTATGATCTGAAAGGGGTCACTTTTTCACTTTCAGTGAAGTTTCCACTTTTAGTTTAGAAAATAAGCAGGTTATGTAACTGCACATCAAGAAACTAAATGGATAACAAAATACCTATTCACTATGCTTCAATCACGTCACTATAACTTCCTGAATCAGAACATGTAAATAAAACTGTAGATAAAATCAGTAAATACTGAGTTTAAGAACAGATCAGAAGAAGAAATTGGAATTTGTGATTTTTACCTCCTTGAATTATAATCTATGATAAGGATTCCCTTTTGCCAATTGTTTTCTTTTTTTTTAAGATTTTATTTATTTATTCATGACAGACACACAGAGCGAGAGAGAGGCAGAGACACAGGCAGAGGGAGAAGCAGGCTCCATGCAAGGAGCCTAATGTGGGAATCGATCCCAGGTCTCCAGGATCACACCCCGGGCTGAAGGTGGCACTAAACCACTGGGCCATTGGGGATGCCCCCCTTTTGCCAATTGCAAGGTGGAATCATTCTTAGAGGATTCTTAAGATGGAAAGGCTCAGAAAGGTATTGGTTTGATTCCTTGTCATCCATATTCTTCCAGCAACTATAACAGTTTGACTATATATATGAATACTCTACCACTGATTTCATGTAGACAACATCGTCTCTAAGAGAACTAAAAATGTGCTCAGTAGTCAGAGAAGGAGAAGAATTTACAAAGTAGAGATATGGAGAAGTGGCATCTTAATAAATTCCTAAAGTTTTGTTTCTTTTTTTTTTAATTTTTATTTATTTATGATAGTCAGAGAGAGAGAGAGAGAGAGAGAGGCAGAGACACAGGCAGAGGGAGAAGCAGGCTCCATGCACCGGGAGCCCGATGTGGGATTTGATCCGGGGTCTCCAGGATCGCGCCCTGGGCCAAAGGCAGGCGCCAAACCGCTGCGCCACCCAGGGATCCCAAATTTCTAAAGTTTTGAAAAGAGATACTGAGAGTTTGCTTTTCTATTACAAAGTCCTATGAGTGAACACAGCTATAGTAAGGAGTCTGAGAAATATAGGGCAGATTTTTTTTTTTTTTAATTACCATTCTAAGAAGGGCAATGGGTATTATCAGTAGTGGTAAAAAAACAGTAGAGTAACATTTCCGCTCCTTCTCTCCATTCTTTCAAAAACACTTATATGCCATGCAATATCTTAGCAATGTACTGGAAATTAGAGAATAAAACGATATGCAGCATTAATAAATTCAGGATCTATATGGAAGAGACTATAGGTAAAGAAGCAAATAAAATACAATGTGTTCCATCTGTAATATCTCTAAACTGGAAACAACCCAAATTTCTATGGTTGAATGGATAAATTGTGGTATAGTCATGGACTGGAATACTACATAGCAGTGAGAATAAATGAACTCGAGCTGTATGTAGATGTAACAGTAAGCAAGAAAGAGATTGTGAAGATCTAAACATACTGTACTAAGAAAAATATTTTTGTGTAGGAGTGATATGAAGAAAGGAAATACAGACACTGAAGGATTTTGCGTCGAAGATTCACCATATCCAAACTATATGCCAAGCATTATGGTGGGCATTATGAAGCATGTATTATAATGAGGCAAGGCCACTTAGGAGGCAATTAAGGAAATTCAAGCAAAAATAATCATGAAGGTACAAATTATAGTAGTGACAGTTGCGCTAAAAAGAAAAGGACACGGGAAATCAAGTATTTTAGAGTGAAAAGGACTGGGTGCTAAAATGGTTGTGAGCAACGGAGGAGTCAAAGATGAGCCCTAGAATCATTCCAGAAGGAGCAGAAAGCATTTTTTTCTTTGTAGTATCTGTGTCACATTACACAGTATGTGTGTCCTTTCTGTAAGGACAGAAAACAAAATAAACTTACTCTTTAGTGTTAGCCAAGCCTTGCAGCCACATAAAAAAATTCTGAACTAGAAATTATAAGAGTTGCCAAAAATATTTTTGAATATTCTATAAATTGGCTAGTTCTTCCATATCACATAGGTAGAATGGGATACAAATAGAACACTGCAGACCTGCTGCATAATTGTGTATGTTGCAATCTACATGTAGAAACTATGTTTATAGATAAGGCAGTATTATGGGCAGGCTGACCTTATAAGGAAAATACTTGAAAACCACCCAGGTGTTATAATATCTTCAAAGGGTTAGAAATGCTGGTCACCAGAACTCATGATAAACAACCTAAAGAACATAGTAATATATCCATTAATTTAGTGCTGCTCTAACTATAGTAAACAAGTGAAATAATATAAAAGAATGTTCTACATTTGAAGAAGTATTATTAAATGAAACTCTTTTCAGTAAGACAGAATGCAATGTGTGTATGTGTATATTACATGTTTAGATATTTTGCTAAATTGAGCAAAGGGGGCAGCCCCGGTGGCGCAGCGGTTTAGCACCGCCTGCAGCCCAGGGCGTGATCCTGGAGGCCCTGGATCGAGTCCCACGTCGGGCTCTCTGTATGATGCCTGCTTCTCCCTCTGCCTGTGTCTCTGCCTCTCTCTGTCTCTATGAATAAATAAATAAAATCTTTAAAATAAATAAATAAATTGAGCAAAGGTCATCCAAAAACTCATGGGAGAAATAGGTAGCAAGTTAGCTCTAGAATAACTTACACTGCTTGAGTATGCTTCTGAATATGAATTCTTACGACATTTCAAGAAAAGTCTAGAGAATAATTAGATCAATATCTTACCAAGTTAATTTAAATTGCCTAAAATGATGTTCAATTCTCTTAGATATAAAAAGAGGGACTTTCATAGCTACACCTTTGGTTGTGTTAGTAAGTAATTTCTCTTTTATAATTGCTGGCCATCCAAAGTGGCAGAGAGTAGATTGGGTAATCTGAAGTACTCCCAAGGAAACTGATAGAAAAAAGATGAAAATTAGTATAGAGGATATAAAATTTTATTTTATTAATTTTTAAAAAGATTTTGTTTATTTATTCATGAGAGAGAGAGAGAGAGGCAGAGACACAGACAGAGGGAAAAGCAGGCTCCATGCAGGGAGCCCAATGTGGGACTTGATCCCAGGACCCCAGGATCACGCCCTGAGCTGAAGGCAGACACTTAACAGCTGAGCCACCCAGGCGTCCCAGGATATAAAATTTTAGAAGGCAAAAAAAAGAATTGCATTTCGTTCGGATCTCTTCAATTCTTTGGACTTGGAGCCCTATGCCCAAGGCACAGAAAACTCTAAGGACAAACTTGCCAAAGCAGTCTTTTCTAATTTGGCATCTTTGACAAAAAAAGTTTCATGAAATCTTTGAGGTACAAATGATTTAGAAGTAAAACCTAGTGAAGTGAATTTGTAAGAAACATGAAACATTTAAATATATTGTAGTGATGTACTCGTTATTTTATTTATTTTCTCATATTTTAGTTTTTTAAGTAATCTCTATACCCAATGTTGGACTCGAACTCATAACTCTGAGGTCAAGACTTGCATGCTCTACTAACTGGGCCAGCCAGGTACTCTTGTATTTGTTATTTTAAAAAGCTAATATTCCTTTGTATAAATAAATAAATAAATATATATATAAATATATATAACAATTCAAAATATCTTTACAGAATTTCCCAGAAGCTATCACTGGCTAAATTTTAGTGGCTTTTAAGGACATCCCATTGACTGACACACAAACATACACACACCCCAATGCAAGACTGCAAAAGACATGCCTGACAACATATGAACCTGGCCAAAGGACTGCTTGAATCAGCCATAGCTTCTGAATAAGTGTTTTGTTCAAAGAAGCACTATAACAGCTCCTGTGTGTGTGTATATACAGATACATATTAGTTTCCAACTCATGTTCATTTTTTCACTGTCTGGTAACATAAGAGAAGTCACTGTCACAAAAATCAGGCCAGGATAAAGGCCTCCTTCCTGGTAAACTAAATGGTTCACCTCTGCCTCTATATTCACATTTACATAGAGTGGAATAGATAACAGACATTTTGTAACTAAGTTTTATCCCTCTAACATTACCTCTCAGGATTTCATAGTACAGAAGTAACTCTGGCAGAAAGAATGAAAGAAATCTAAAAGAACTTATTATTTACAAAAATGTGTCAAATGCTGGCCACTGTGTATATGCTTTTCCATACAATTTCTTATTTCAGTTTCCTAAATCTACAAAACAGCATTTACCAGTTTCATATACATACATGAGGAAATTGAGATCCAGAGTAAACTAAATACTGAAGGTCACACAGGGCACATTAAATTTAGTTTTATCACAACATTAAGGAAATACTTAAAATATTATATAGAAGTAATACATTCTCATGGTTAAATTTTTTAAAAATTATTTTTATGTATGTAGAGTGAAAAATATCCCTCTAACCCTTGTCCATCATTTTGTACCTTCACTGATCCAGAAAACAGCAAGTGTGTGTGTGTCTGCATATGTACATTCCCATGCTTCCCTCTTTTCAACAAATGGCAGCATACTATACACATTGTTTTCCATTTTGCTTTTTTCATTTAATAATATCAGCTAGCATTTCAGATGCATATGCTATCTAACCCTACAATTCTACTTCTGGGCCTTTATTCTACAGATACACTTGCATACATGCAAAATACTTTTGTATAGGGGTATTTGTATCTTTATACAAATTTTATATTATTACAAATTTATTACTGTTTTGTAGCACTGTATTTAAAATAGCTAAGTATTAGAAGTGACTTAAATGCCCAATAATGGAGAACTCATTGAATATAGTACCATGGAATACTCTTCTGCTGGAGTAGAAAGAGTAATGATATGGAAAGATATCTCAAATATAAAACTAGGTCAGCAAAAGTTTAGAAGATGGGTAATGTACAGTATGCCTGATAGTGTGAGGAAGTATACTCTCTCATATACAGCTGGTGAAAGCATATGTGGTAAAACCTTTGTTGAGAACAATTTAACAACAAGGTACTAAAATAAAATACACATTATGTTTTGAGTCAAATTCCATTAAAGAATCTAGCCTAGAGAAATATGCTTACATGTGAAAAGATGCACATAAAATAATGTTCTCTGAAGTTTGGCTGCAATACTGCAAAACTGGAAATGATCTAAATGGCCTTCAACAGAGAAATAATTTTTAAAATAGTATAACATCTATATAATGGAACACTAACCAGTTGCTAAACAGAATATAACAGATCTTTATGTTGACATTAAAAAATAACCATGATATATTCTTCAGTTAAAATACAAATTGCAGAACAATCTAATATTTCATTTACATACATAAAATCAGAAAAACACATGTAAAATGAAATAAGAACCCTACCCCCACTACAAACATACGAACAGACACACAAGTATTCTATATGCTTTCCCATTTCTACTGAATAAAGAAGACCTGCTACTTTGAAAATGAAAATTTGTTATAGTTAAGTAAAAACATGCAGATTTAAACACACCAAGAATATCTCTGTGGTGGCCACAAGTTTAAACACAATAATCACATTAATAAAATTCCAAGTCCTTTATTTTCTAACATTAAAACTCAATTTGTGATGTTTCAGTGGTGATATGAAAATGTCATATGTAGGAACCTAAATGGAAGATGAAACCTGAAATAATACCTCATTACAATAAATGCTTGTGATAAAATCCAAGTGATACTTTTAGTAACATAAATATATAGGACTAACTAGCTATATGTATGCATGGACACTAATTGGTAAATTCCTTGAGAAAAGAACAGGTATCCCATAAAGCACCAGAGACTGTTCTGCATACCTAAAGGACTTAGAACATAAATGGCAAAAAAACAATGTTAAGAAACAGAAATTCTGTAATACAGAAACTCAATCTGAGTCATGTAATAAGAAGCAATCATCTGTTTGGGGTTTTTTTTTGTTTGTTTGTTTGGGGGGTTTTGAACCAGTAACCAGATCAGAGATGGGGTAAATGATTTAAATTTTTTCTTTTCTGGGTAAAGCAAAGCAGAAAGCTAACAAATAAAGACGCAATGCTATCCTTAAAGCACACATGCAAAACTACACCCATATATAACATAAACAATATGGGATAAATTAAACATCAAAATTGTTTCTTAAATTATAATCTTAGCATAACTGGATAATATCACTGTTGACTTTTAGAAATAGGCAAACAGATACTAACCTGACATTAAGGGATGAAAAATGAAGAAAATCATCATGATGGAATAGAAAATAGCAGAAATAATAAGACAGCAATCATAAAGCCAGCATTAGTAAGTTCAAAAGTCAGGAACACGGAAGAAACATGGGCTTAAAATTCTTTTCTTTGGGAATTCTCCTCCTTTTTGTTGGGAAGGACATATTCTGACAATTATTCCCACAGAGGAAATGCTTTTCTATAAAGTCTTTCTCAAAATTATAAAGAGATGAGAATTACACAGTAAATGTTTGGCAGTTAACCTTGGAGAGACTGTTGCTTGAAGCAGCTATACCCAAACACTAAGCTTCTCAGCAAACAGGGCCTGCTGTGGCCCATAAACTAATCTCTGTGGAGGGCCCCACTGAGAATACCCACATGTTCTACAGCTAGTGCTAACACCCCCTTTCAATCCTCCAAAGGGTCACTTGCAACTCTGTAGAAATTGCCAGTTTCTCTTGGCTCCAGAGACAGCTTCACCTGCAGGGTTTCATTTTTCTGTTTGACACCTTAACGTTGATTTTCCTATATAATACAAAAGAGCCCTCTCCAGTGCTTCTCACACAATTACACAATCACTCCATTGTAACTTGGGAGAGGATTAATGATTGGGTTTTATTTGATTGTAGTTTTGATTAATCCTGACTTTAATTTGTGACCTTTGCTGGAATCCCAAGGGCTGAGAATTAGAAAATGCACACTGTACCACTGTACTCTGAGTAGTCTAAGCGTGCCAATTTATTTCATGCCTCATTAGCCACAAAAGCTATGAAATTTTAGTCCAAAACAGCTTCACATTTTTTCAGGGTATGGGTACAAAATTCTGTAAGCTTTTCATTCTGATTTGAATATAGCAAGCCAATAATTAAGTCTATCCTGATTATACCCATAGGGTCTTAATTCCAATTGGCAGTTATCTCAGTAAAATATCAAACAAAGGCAAGTCATATCATGAAGCAGCTGTCTTGACTTCCTAAGGATTAGAATTAGTTTTTGTGAAGGCTGAAAAGAAAATTACATTTTAGAATGTAAAAATTAAAATATTTGTTGATAAAGTTGTCTTTGGAATTCAAACCAAATCCATATGAAAAGATTTAACCCAGTTTGTATTATATCTTAAAGATATTACATCATAGAAAAGGTGCTGTAGGTTTTAGTTATGTATCATTTGAGAATCAGGTATTTATAACATTTTTATAAATAATTTATACTACACAATACTCTCTATAAAAATTTTCTCTTTTGAGGTTCCCAGAACTTCAACAAATTATGTATAAGAAATTACAGAAGATGCTCTTTTTATGACACTCAATTCTGCTAGTTGATTAACTTTAAAAAAAGGTGACTAAAGAATGGGAAAATTACATATAAAACTGTACATTGTTTCTCCAATTCTTGTTGCAGGTGAGGTCCAAAGCTCACCATATGATCCATTGACTTAAATTGTACATTTTTTTTGTATCTTGTCCAGTTTTTGTTAAAGTAGGATTAGAATAGAATTAAAAGATTTCTGAAAACGATGAGTCTAAAACACCTTTAGATTTAAAAAATTCCCCCAATATTTAATAATTATCTTACTCTTCATTCAACAATGATTTTTAAATGACTTCCTTGTATCCTTTTCAACAACATTCAGCTTCATCAAAATATTTGGTCTTTCAAATGTCACTGGTTTCATATAATCATAAAAATACTTATGCCACTTATTCTTAGTATTGTAATTAACAACATAATTATATTCTTGATATATATGAAAACAAACATAACAAACAGCTAATCATAAAACTCAAAAAGTTAACTGAGATGGGCAGGGTATATTTGAGAGTAGTCTACTAGCTGTTCTAGCATTCTACTAGGATCTTTAACAGAGTGAAAATAAAGCCTCAATTAATCTAACAAGTATCTTAGGGGTTAAAGAGAAATTCTGTAAATCCCATTATACCATTTGTCTCTTATTTTTCTGTCTCTCAAAGTACTGAGTCTAGAAGGTAAATGAACAGAATACTGTGTAGGTAGAATAGTACTAGGAAAGGAAAAACCCTATCTTATTATATATGACATATATATTCTTACTGTAATGAATGGTGTATTATCTCTGCTATATGTTTAAGAAAGGCATCTTTTAAATTAAATGTTCTTTTGTCATAAAAACTGAGGCTTCATATTTTTTTAATATATTTTTTTAAGATTTTATTTTTTTATTCATGAGAGACACACACAGAGAGAGAGAAAGGCAAAGACACAGGCAGAGGGAGAAGCAGGCTCCATGCAGGGAGCCCGATGTGGGACTTGATCCGGGGTCTTCAGGATCACACCCTGGGCTGAAGGCAGCGCTAAACCGCTGAGCCACCTGGGCTGCCCGAGGCTTCATATTTTTTAAAATAATTCTACTGGCCAAATGCATTCCTACTTTTTTATGCAGCTTATTTATATTTTTTGCCTACTTTTCTATTGGGACCAATGTTCTCATTTCATAGATGATGAAACAGAGGTCCTGACAGATTAACTTCCTTAAGGCTCTAAAGTGAATTAATCATATCCCTGGAGTTAACATTTGGGTATCTTTCTAACACAATTGGTATACAGGAAATACTGAGGAAATACTGAATGGCAGTAAGCTTGGCATATAGGGTCGGGACACCTCTAGCCCACGACCACCAAAAACAAGAAAACAAAAATGTTTTAAAAATAACATTTGTTATTTTTGAAAAAATACTGAAACAGTAATGGAAAACATCAGAATGTTTTTGATCTTCTTTACATGTATTTTGTTCAGTTGGTGATAAAGTTTGAATTACACATAGGAGGCAACTAACCTCTTTTTGCAGAGTGGTTTAGGGTCTCTAAATACCTGATTCTGGTTTTATCATTCTAGCTCAGCTGAAGAGTCTCATACTCTAGGCAAAATGGAATTCTTTTTCTAAACAGGAGACCTTGGTAGACACTGTTAGCTATTATTCAATATCTATTCCATCCTTCCTCCTTCGCTCTCTGTTTCTTTCTTTTTTAAAGATTTTATGTATTTCAGAGAGAGAGAGAAAGCACACTTCCAGTGGGGAGGGGCAGATGGAGGAAGAAAGAATCTGAAGCCAACTCCACACTGAGCGGGGAGCCTGGTGTGGGCTGGATCCTATAACCACAAGATCATGACCTGAGCTGAAACCAAGAGTCAGACACTTAACCGACTGAACCACCCAGGTGCCCTTCCATTTTCCTTGTTTTCTAATGGAATCTATATTTTGAATCAGGGAATCCCCGCCCAACTAAAGCAGGATTTTCTAAGCTCTTTTGTCAGTAAGAAATAAAAGGCAATCTAGTGGGTGGGTCTTTAATAAAAGAGTTAGACTCATTTGGCAAATACCTTTTGCCCCTTGTATGTGTCTTTGTAATATGCCTGCAAAGCTGCAATACCCAGACATTTTGAGAAAAGCCATGTACTAAAGAAACAGCGGGGGAAAAAATGAACCCAGACCCTTTTTGTATCACGGAACCACAAAAGTTGTTCTAGATTGCCTTCCTCCACACTTCTTGTTAGGTGAGAAAAATAAAACCCTGTCCTACTAATATTTTCTTATACTTTTATTGGAATAGGGGCATGATTTGGATTTTCATTAAAAATGAAAACAATGCTAAATTATATTAACATAACCTGTCAAAAGTAATTACTGAGAAAAATCGTTCTAGCATTTACAGGTCAGTTTAGAGCTGAGAAAAGAGGAAGATGGACTGCAGTTACTCAGGGATAACTCACTAAATGCTAACATATAAGTGGCTGTAGCAGAAACAGAAAAGATATGAAATGTAAAAGATTTTGCAAGTAAAATATCTGAAAACAAATTCAATTCATGTGAAAGAATGGACCAATTCATAAATTTGGTAGATAATTCAAGCCTAAAAATAAACGTAATTTAAAAGAGAGAGGGAATTATTTTAGGAGTGAGCAAAGAACTGCCTTTGTTTAAAGGCAATATATAAATGTTTGTGGATTACAATCAAACATACACTCCCCCCACCCCCAACTGTTTTTTTTTTTTTTTTCTATCACCTTTCATGCTTAAGGACAGGGGTCAAGCTCAAGGTACTGAAAGTATATTCAGCTGTATACTAATTTTTTAAAAGATTGTGTTTATTTATTCGACAGAGAGAGGGAGTATGCACAACTAGGCAGAGTGGCAGGCAGAGGGAGAGGGAGAAGCAGGCTTCCCACTGAGCAGACAGCTGGATGTGGGATACGGGGCTCAATCCCAGGAACCTGGGATCATGACCAGAGCTGAAGGCAGACATTTAACCAACTGAGCCACCCAGGTGCCCAGCAGTATACTGCATCTTTAACAGAAATTATATATGGAGTGTGCAGTCATACCTGATTACAAATAAAGAGCCCCACTTATACCTGTTGAAATAATACAAACAGTAGCCACAGACAGGAGAAAATGCACTGCTAAGAAAAGAAAATATGCTATCCAACCCCTGAATTGAGATGCAAAAAAATACCCCCAAATTATGTTCTTGGGGGAAAAAAGGGTATACAGTTTTCGAAAAATATAATTATATATTTTGGGAAGCATACATAATACCTGGCTTAATTTTCCAGAGTACAAATTCAATCTTACAATCTTACAAATGAAAAAGTATTCAAATTACTCAGATCTAATGGAATACCATTCCATTTCGCTTATTTAGCCATAAGTGAAAACACTTATTTTTGACTATATATCTCCACAGGAAAAAGGAAAGCATGGCGAGCTTAAGTGAAATAGCCAGAAGGATAATTGATAACTCTATACAAGAAAGCAACTGCTCTTTTTTAAGAAGAAGAAGAAAAAAAAAAAAAAAGACACAGCAGTGCTTGTAAATTTTCTGCCATGGATAGCAATCATTTCTAGGAATTTCTAGTCTAAAATAAGATCATCTGCAAATCAATAAACTTTAAGAATCTAATTCTTTCCAAATAAAACCAAAGACCTCTAATTGTGTTTCTTAAAGAACAAAGTCTCAATGGGAGAATGGGAAAGGAAATAAAAAACCATTCAAAATAGTTCATCCATGTAAGTCAACACATTATATTAAATCAGAATTATAAAATTCAACATTAAAGATGGGATAGAAATTTAAAATTAAGCAAATCATCTTAGGATTTATGTGTAAAATTCTTGATCTATGCTAAAAGATCCTTTATGATGTAAGTCCTGCCATCCTCACATATCTTGAATACTTTTACCCCATTTTCTATATACTTAACCACCCTCACTTTCTTTCAGATATTTGAATAAACTAAGCTCTTTGCCACCACTGGACCTCTGTTATGTTGGTTCCTCTGCTTGGAATATTCTTCTCCTCTCCTGACCCCTAACTGGCATCCTTAGTCAGATGGCACTCCTATTCATTCTTCAAGTCTTTTTAATCTAAATCTTTAGAAATATAAATATTTTCTTCAGCTTACTGAGATACTGGTAAACAACTAATGTAAGTTTAAGGTATACTACAATGTATGTACTGTAAAATGATTACCACAATACAGTTAGCTAACACCTCCATTCCATTACATAATTATGATTTTTATTCTTGGTGATAACATTTAAGACATATTCTCTTTAATAACTTTCAAGCATATAACAGAGCACTATAAATTACACTCACCATACCATATCTTAGATTCTCAAAACTTAATTTATAGCTCAAAGTTTATACCCCTGTACCAATATCTACCTCTTCATTTCACAAACCCAAAGCCCCTGGCAAACACGATTCTACTCTCATTTCTATGAGCTCAGCTCTTTTAAGAGTCCACAAAAAAATGAGAATATACAGTATTTGTCTTTCTCTGACTTATTTCCCCAAAGTCCATACGTAAGAGTCATAAAGGAGAGAACCCCTTTTTCTGGCTGAATAATATTCTACTGTATATACTATACCACATTTCCTGTATCTATTCATCCACTCTAGACATTAACCTGGTCTTCCACATGTTGATTACTGTAAATAGCGCTGCAATGAATATAAGGGTACAGATATCTCTTTGAAATAGTGTCATTTCCTTCAGATATATGCAAAGAAGTCAGACTGATGGCTGATATGGCAGTTTTGTATTTAATATTTGGGGGAAACTCCATATTGCTCTCTGGTGGCTGTACCAATTTACATTCCTATTCAGAGTATAAAAGGGTTCACTTTTCTCCACAGACTGGTGAACACTTGCTAATGTCTTTTCTTGTCTTTTTGTTAGTAGCCACTTTAGAAAATGTGAGGGGATATCTCATAGTGGCTTTTATTTGCATTTTCCTGATGATTAGTAAAGCTGAGTGTCTTTTCATGTACCTGTTGGCCATCTGTATGTCTTCCTTGAACACATTTACTTCAACTCCTTTGCCACTTAAAAAATCAGGTTGTTTTGTTGCTGCTGTTTTACTGTTGAGTTATATAAATTCCTATGTATTTTGGATATTAAGACCTTATTAGATAGATGGTTTGCAATATTTTCTTCCATTTTGTAGGTTGCCTTTTCATTTTGCTGATTGTCTCTTTAGCCACGAAGAAACTTTTTAGGTTGATGTAGTCCCAACTGTTTATTTTTGCTTTTGCTGAGTTTTTGCTGTCACATTAAAAAAAAAAAATCACTGCCAAGACGATTCCCTCCCTATTTCCCAACCCTGTTTTCTACTAGTAGTTTTACACTTTATAGCCTTATATTTAAGTCTTTAATTCATTTTGAATTATTTTTGTGTTCTATACGGCAGATGTCCAATTTCATTCTTTTGCATGAGAATATCCAGTTTTCTCAACCACATTTACTGAAGAGACAAACCTCTATTGATTATCTGTAGCTCCCTTGTCAAATATTCTCGACTGTATGTACAGGGGTTTATTTTTGGGCTCTCAATTCTGTTCTACTGTTCTGTGTGTCTGCTTTTATGCAAGTTTCATAGTGCTGTGATTACTATAGCTTTACAATGAGGTTTGATGCCAGGGATTGTGATGCATACAGCCTTGTTTTTCTTTCTTGGGATTACTTTGGCTATTTGGGAGCCTTTGCAGTTTCAGAAGTATTTCAGGATTGTTTTCTCTGAGAAAAATGCTGCTCTAATCTTAACAGGGATTGTACCGATTCTATAGATGGTTTTGAGTAATATGGACATTTGAACAATATTAATTCTTATAATCCATAAACATGGGATATCCTTCCACTTATTTTTCTTCAAATTCTTTCCTCAATGTCATCATTTGTAGTGTAGAGAGCTTTTACCTCCTTGGTTAAATTTTTTCCAGGTATTTCATTATTTCTAACGCTATTATTAATGGGGTCGTTTTATTTCTTTTTCAGAGTACACTGTTAGTATATGGAAACACAACTGACTTGTACATTGATTTTTTTATCCTGAAATTTTACAGAATTTGTTTCATAGTTCTGATTTTTGGTATAGTCTTTAGGATTTTCTAAATAAATGATCACGTCCTCTCTGCAAACAGAGACAAGGTAACTAACTTATCCCTTTCTAATTCAGATACTTTTTATTTTTTATTCTCACCTAACTATTCTAGCTAGGACTTTCAGGACTATGTTGACTATGAGTGGTGCAAGTGGGCACACTTGTCTTTTTCCTGATTCCATTGAGAAATCTTTCAACCTTTCACCATTCAGCATGATATTGACTGTGGGTTTGGCATATATGGACTTTATTATGTTGTGGTAGATTCTTTCTATACCCAGTATGTTGAGAAATCTTATCATGAAAGGATGCTTAAGTTTATCAAATCCTTTTTCTGCATCTACTGAGATGATAATATGATTTTTATTATAAATGTGGTGAATGACATTGGCTGATTTGCCTATGTTGTTATATTCAGTTTGTTTGAGGATTTTTATGTCTATGTTTATCAGGGATATTGGACTGTAATTTTCTTTTCCTGTGGTGTCCTTATCTGACTTTGGTACCAGGAAATATTGGCTTTGTAAAATGAGTTTGTGAGTGTTCTTCCTCTTCACTTTTTTTGAAGTGTTTCAGAAAGACGTGTTACTTCTTTAAATGTTTGGTAGAATTCACATCGGTGAAATGATCTGGTCCTCAGCTTTGCTTCACTGAGAGGTTTGTGATTGCAGATTTTTATTGTAGGTCAATAACAAGCAAACATTAGTAAATTTAAAAGTGTATGAATGGAACAGGGAAGAGAAGTGAGTGGTCAATTTTTCTGACAAAGCAGCTGGATCTCTTTTAAGGCTCCTCGAAATTCTAGGTTGCCCAAGCCAGTACAATTAAATGAGACTGGCAAGATTCAAATCTTGATGTGTCTATCCTTAAAGTTCATACTAGCAAAGATACCTAATTGCTAAAAGTTATGAAATACAAACTTGATCATGGGCTTCCTATATCCCTGCAAGATATTCCCATTGTTAGGGTAATATTACTCACTCTTCATATTTCTATGTCTCTGTTCCCAATCTCACTCCCTTGAGAGCTGACTGGCAAGTCTTAAACAAAGAGATACACATGCTTGTTTCAGCCTCTAATGCTCTCCTTTCCTCTGATTTGTCTATGTAGAAAGTACATCCTGTTCTGCTCTCTGCCATGTAGTAAAACATCTACAGTTAACTGGCTGTGCTAGTGTGTAGATCTGTCTAATTCAGGAGTAAAATATTAGAAAGGCCACTTGGTTGCAAATATAAAGTCATTTATGCTCATCAGCTTTAACAGTATAAAAATAACATTTCCATCTCCCTTGATCTGACTTCTCTATCTCTTAACTGGATCCAAATTCAGAAGTATAAATCCAGAAAATCTAAAATAAATAAATTAATTAATCAATTTTAAAAATCCAGAAAATCTTTGTCAAGGGATACCAAATTTATCTGCCTGGGAGTAAAAATCCAGAAAAAAATGTGGCCCTTTAACTACATATACAGTACCACTTTTAGAGGTTGAAATTATTGTTTTTTCCCCAATTCCCAAAAGTCCTAACCTCATTAGGATATTGGGGATTATTTGTTGAGATTATTCAATTAAGATTCTAATAATAAATAATACAGTGGAAGTTAATAGCCAAAGTCTGTTTTAAGTGTTTCATATGTATTTGTTTATTTAATTCCCTCAACACTGTAATTTTTTTTTAAAGATTTTATTTATTCATAAAATACACAGAGAGAGGCAGAGACAGAAGCAGAGGGAGAAGCCGGCTCAATGCAAGGGAGGCCGTATGTGGGACTCGAACCCTGGGACCGCGGGATCACGCCCTGAGCCGAAGGCAGATGCCACTGAGCTACCCAGGCATCCCAACACTGTATTTTATTAATTCCCATTTTGTAAATGAGAAAATTCACTGTTAAATCATGTTTCACTTATGTGTACATGTGTGCATGAGAGTGAAAGAAGAGAGAGGAGCAGAGAAGAGGGAAAGAAGAGAGAGAGAACGGGAAAGGGAGAAGATGTAAAATGTTTTTCTTACTGGAGTCAAAGTCAAAGGGAGTTTGAAAGACACTGTTCTTAATATGTTGAGCTGTCTCCCTACAGGTAGATGAAGAGTCTATTAATTGCCTCATATACAATTTACTCACTTCCTTTATAGTTTGATAGAGCAATAATTAATGTTGAACTAAGATGCCACCGATACTTATTATTAGCTAATCTTATTAACTCTATGATACTACCACAGTTCCTGAATGGCCCAGAGAACTCACAGGGGCACTACAGAATATTTTAAATTTTTTTTTAATTTTTATTTATTTATGATAGTCACACAGAGAGAGAGAGAGAGAGGCAGAGACATAGGCAGAGGGAGAAGCAGGCTCCATGCACCGGGAGCCCGACGTGGGATTCGATCCCGGGTCTCCAGGATCGCGCTCTGGGCCAAAGGCAGGCGCTAAACCGCTGCGCCACCCAGGGATCCCAAGAATATTTTAAATTTGTGGGGGAAACTTAGCGATATCTGTCAGATGTGAAAATTACTAGCTGATGCTAACCCCCTGAGCCACCGGGGCTGCCCGGTTCTTATTTTTCATTACCAATTCCTCACTTTAATATAATTGCAAGTGAGGCTTTTAAAATCTCAAGGTCTTTATCTGCTTCAAATCTGCTATAATACTCTAGGGCCCAAGGGAAAACTGCCTATGAAGTGATCACTACTCTTCATGCAAAAAAGCTTATAGCTGGGCAGCCTGGGTGGCTCAGCAGTCTAGTGCTGCCTTCGGCCCGGGGCATGGTTCTGGAGACCCGGGATCGGGATCGAGTCCTGCGTTAGGCTCCCTGCATGGAGCCTGCTTCTCCCTCTGCCTGTCTCTGCCTCTCTCTCTCTGTGTCTCTCATGAATTTAAAAAAAAAAAAAAAAAAAAAAAAAATATATATATATATATATATATGCTTATAGCTAAAACACAAAAAGAATCTCAAATGCACTGAGCATTGTAATTCAGCAGCCACTCACCTTTCATGTTACCTCTATCCCTGCCGCAGCCTACAATACTGCCCTATACTGTAGGAGCAATACTGCTGTTCTTTAAATAATGAAATAAGGTCTTACATATGTCAATAAGCATTCCCACAAATGTGACCTCTGGGATTTATCTCCTGATATTTTTAACCATGTTGTCAGTATTCAGATGGGATTTACAATGAATCAAAGCTAGTCTGTTCACACTACATTACACCTACAATAGAATGCAATAAGATACCATAATATTTTCATTTGGTACTTTTTATTAGCTTATAGTTCAGTTTAGTTCTAGTCAATGAAAATACACAGTGCTTTCGAAGTTGAAAGCCTCTATTTATAGCACTTCTTTAAGAAGCTGAGATGAAAAAGGAATACCACAGAGGACATGAGTCCTCTGACCTAAAAACCAAGCAAAAAATGCTTGAGCAAATTTTATTTTATTTTTTAAAAAAATTTTGTGGTCTGTGTTTTTTTTTTTTTTTTAATTTATTTATTCATGAGAGACAGAGAGAGAGAGACAGACAGACAGAGAGAGAGAAAGAGGCAGAGGGAAAAGCAGGCTCCATGCAGGGAGCCTGATGTGGGACTGGATCCCAGGACTCCAGTATCATGCCCTGGGCCAAAGGCAGGTGCTAAACCACTGAGCCACCCAGGGATCCCCAAATTTTAAATAAAAAATCTTAGGTAGCATAAAGGCATCACTAACTTAGCAAAACAGTGATTGGTGACCACAGAGGTACTCCAGTATTAGTTTAAAATAAAGACAAAACACAGCTCTAAAACAATCTTAGTCTTTACAAATGAAAACAAAGATGTAATTATTAGAAAGATACAAGAGGTAAGCACCAAAGCTAAAAAGTGGTAGGATGAGAAGAAACTCCTTCAAATTGCTGACACCCAGAGCTAACTTCAAAGGGAGTAAATTCTATTCAATCCCAAGTACTAAAACGTGACAAACATGATTCCTGGGCCTGTGGCTCACTAAAGCATTCTGTTGAAAACCTCAAAGTAAGGGGTGGGAGATGGAAGGATTTTGGGGGTTGACAAAAGGGAAGAAAATACCTTAACTCAGGAGTCAAATCACAAAGAACTTATTTTATGCAACACTTACGAAACTTTACTATTCCTTCTGTATTTACTGGCTCAAAATTAACTGATGTGATTAACTATCTGCATGACAAAAACAGAATTAATTTATTTTCAGTCTGAAGAAACTGACAACAGCTGCCATTTGCTAAAATAGCTCTCAAATCAGTGATAAAAGAGATGGGTTAAAAAAAAAAAAAAAAAAAAAAAGAGATGGGTTATAAATGGTCTCTAGGGCCATTCTTGCTCTGGAGTCCATCAGTACTTACCAGGATGGTGATGACTGGGAAGAAGGGGGTATTTACCCACACTATTCCCAGATGAAACCTCCCCAAAACAACCGTCAATATATTTCTATTGTTTGCGTGTGACAAATGCATAAAAGTTTGTGTTTAGTGCAATTATTTGGATATTTTCTAACAAATGGAATAACGACAAAATGAGGGGAAAACACTCTTTTAATTAGCACAGCCTCAACTGGAATATGTGTATTTGTTTTGATGAAGAAACACTGCTTACACTCTCTTTCACATCTGGAAATTATCGACATCTTTAAACAATATTACTTCATCATAATAGGGCTTTATGTCTAGTAAGAAGAGTTATAGAGTCTATTTCATAATATAACAACAATTTAATCTACCTCCTGGTGTCTTAGAATTTTAGTACTGAAGGTTTTAATTACATTAAGCCTGCCAATAAAATAAAAATAAAATGAATTAAAATATCAGACCTAGAAATAACAAGAATCCTTAAATACAATTTTACATGAAGAGCTGGAAATACACAAGCACAGTGTGACTGTCTTATCTCTTCAGGAAACTGGTAGCAAAAAAAGGTTCATTCCTTCAGTTTCTACTTCAATATTACCACATGGAACAAGCCCCTTTAATACCACCTGGTCTATTCCCAGCAGTAAATTCCACTCCCAGGCTTGTCATGGCTCATTTAGATAATACAGTAAGTTTCCTCTAAAAGTCTGCTTGGAGAGCTTACAGAGTTTAAGTTATAATGAGATACGAAGGTGTTTATCATGAGGTAGAATGAACTGTGAGCCAAAGCAACAGGAGCTGGATATCATGAGTAGGCTGAGAACAGAAAGGTTTTTTTTTCTCCCTCTATAGTATATTGGAAAAATAAACTATTCCATAAGACACACAAAGTGTGGGTAAAGATGAACATTTTTAAGCAGAAGTAAATCTCTACTTTACAAAAACTTAAACAAAATAACAATTCAGAAATACAGATGAAGAGGGGCAAGCACGTATTTCATCACTGTTTCTTCTACCTTCCCACATAAAATTTGGTTTAAGAGTTGTGATTTACCCCATACCTTAAGAAACAGCAAACTTTTTGAAACACATACTCTGACTTATAAGTAGCAATCAATTTAAAAAAAGTAGCAATCAAAACCCTTGTTATGGATTTTGAAGCATTCAGGAAAGAAAAATATGTATACAAAACTAAAGGCCACCAAAAATTAGGAGAGAAGGAGAAAAAGCTAACATACTGAAAATAAATTTGGTTTAAATGGAACTTATAATTCTGATAAATATTTATGAACTAAGCCAACATAAAAAGACACTCCCCTCCTGCTTGAGACTCATGAAAATACTGTATAAAACAGAAAGTAACAATGAGGTATCAAGCATGAGCTAGACCAGAAGTGTCAAGAATGAACATAGAACGCAAAGTCAGAGCACTGATGAGAGCTTAAGTGAAAATAGTGTGAGAGGTACAAAACTGGGTTACAGACCTGAAAAGCTAAGGAAAGACAAGGGAGGAGATTCCAGGATTCAGGCTTAAGAAGAGATGGAAATGATCTACATATATGAAGCTAGAAAAAAGTCACAAAGGTTGGCTCCTTCTGTAAAGTGGGGACCAGAAGAAAAACTTTGCCTACCAGGTCAGTGGAACAGCAAAGAGTATACAGTTACCGGTAGGAAAATAATCATCTATGGAAATCATTAGGTTCATGAGATACACAGAATTCTAAGCACAGAGATTCATATAAATATTGATCCAGAAACAACAAATGTATTTGGTCCCTGCACAAACTCAAAGCTGATCTGAATAAGACTTCCAAGAAAAGCAGTCCCACAGAAGATGAGCTCATTATTAAAAATTACAAATCATGTAAGAAAAATCCTTAAGAGAAAAAGCTAAAAGTTAACAAAAATCTGGAGAACTAATATTGTAAAAACTGGAAATAACTGAACTGTATTAAAGGACATTTACACAGAAATAACAGAAGTTCTCTTAATATAAGGGCATGTATCAAATTCTCCAGATGAATCGACATCCTTTTTCTCCCTTCCAGTAACTTTAGTGATGCTCAAGGCATACTGAAATATGGCAACTAGGAGGCAACTGTAGAAGACTATACTGGGCTGTCAAACCAACATCCATACTCCTACCCTCCTGTCTTCTTCCTTCCAAAAGTTTTCATGTATTCAATCCTTCCACAGTGTGACTCAAAGATAAAGACCCTTTCTCCAGACCTCAGGGGTAGATAGATACCAATTAAAACAATGCAAAAATGGTAAGCCCCTTTTCTCTTCCCAATCATTAGGCATGTAATTCAGGCTGGCCACATGAATTTGAAGGGAAGCCTATTATGGGAGGAGAGAGGAGAAGACTTCTGAGAAAGCTGTTCTTATATCTAAGGAGGAGTCTCAAGAGCACCTAGAAATGGTGGCATCATCTTGATAATAGCCTGAAGATATAATCAACATACAGTCTAAGGCCAGTATATTCAGTCAATGGATAATTTTAAACATTTCTATATTAAACTTAGCTATTTTTGCACCTCTTTGGCTTACTTTTTATAGACTATGTTTTCTTACTACAGTGTAATACTGTGAAATCAACACTGAGTACTCTCCCAATTTCATGAAAAGAAACCACCACACCTTGGATAGATTAAGGAGATTAAGGAGAAAAGCTCAGGAAACCAAAAGACTTTTATAATACACAAGGATGTACCCTACTCATACTGGCCATTTATTTTTAAAGATTTTATTTATTTATTTGAGAGTGAACAAGACAGAGCACGAGCAGGGGGAGGGGCTAAGGGAGAGGGAGAAGCTGGATCCCTGCTGAGCAGCAGGGATCCTGATGTGTGGCTCAATCCTAGGACCCTGGGATCATGACCTGAGCTAAGGGCATAATCTACCAAGGTTACTGAGCCACCCAGGCACCTCCATTTTTATACTCACCCATGGAACCCTATGCTTCATTTTACAAAAAAACTGTGTTTAGGTCTATGAGCTCTGTGAAGGTAAGGAATTGGCAAGATTTAGGCAGGTTTCTCTATAGCCGATATGATTTGGTGTGAACTGTGAGAATAAAGTGTAACCACAAAAGGAAGAATTATGAAGAAAGCATTTAAGACAGAAGAATGCTTTTAGCAAAAGCACTGGGAAGGAGAATATAAAATAACTGTGAATAGTTAGATGTTTCTGAAGAATGAATATAAAAAGTATAAAAGGATACATAGCCAGAAATTTATCTAGGGACAAAATTACAAAGGTTTGATTGAAATATGGGCCTTCTAAAGGTTTGTAAATGGAAGTACAACATAATCAGATTAATGTTATCATTGAAAGTAGGAACTGGTTATAAATAAATGTTTCAAATAGAAGCCTGGATATTAGAAAGGTCATGATAGTATTTAATCTGTTTCATATTTAATTTAGTGATATATCAGGATTACACTGCTCACTCCCAAAGATAAAAAAAGATCAAAGTAACATGAGACTTTATTATATTTCATGTTATGGGAAATGGAACCATGATATGAAATTAATAATTCTAATGTCTGCCTTTCAACAACAAAAAAAGAATAGTGAATAGAAATCTTGATTATTTTTAACATATAAATAATATCCATAAACATATCTGAATCAAATACATTTTTATGACAGAAGAGAATCATCTTATTT
Organism: Canis aureus; assembly: GCF_053574225.1. Classification (NCBI taxonomy): domain Eukaryota; kingdom Metazoa; phylum Chordata; class Mammalia; order Carnivora; family Canidae; genus Canis; species Canis aureus. The sequence goes on along the minus strand of NC_135635.1, from coordinate 44,368,472 downwards.
TCACCACCTTGCTCTTTTTACAATCTTAAACCCCAGCTCCAGATTTAACCATTTCATAATTCTGAGTGCTGCAAATGTTTTATACTTGAGCTAAGAAAAAGCAAACACAAAGAAAAAGAAACGAGATGGGCAGCCGGGGTGGCTCTGCGGTTTAGTGCCGCCTTCAGCCCAGGGCCTGATCCTGGAGACCAGGGATCGAGTACCATGTCAGGCTCCCTGCATGGAGCCTGCTTCTCCCTCTGCCTGTCTCTCCATCTCTCTTTCTTTTTTTCTCTCTCTCTCCTCTCTGTGTCTCTCATGAATAAAAAAATCTTAAAAAAAAAAGAGAGCAAAACAAAACTCCAAAATCCCCAAAAACGCAAAAAACAAACAAACAAAAAACCAAGAAATAATCAAAGAAAAGGTAAGTTATATGAGGTAGATGTACCCAAAGACAAAGGAATATCAAAAAAGACTGCTATATATTTGTGGGTACGCTGAACTTGAAAGGTAACACCAAACATGATGCCAGAGTCCTGAATTGGGAGATATATTCTGGTAAGTCCACTCCAGATGTGTACACTACCACCTGTGAAACTAAAGCTTAATTTCAAGACCAGAAGTATTTGCTATCTCTAGTAGCTAATAACCAGCCACTTTGCTCTAAAAAGCAACAGTATCTCTAATAAGAAACTGCATGACCACAAATAAACAGAAAGAATAACTTCATTCTAGGCGGAAAATTATACCAGTGTTGATGGGGTATTATAAGAATATCACTATGTGGAAGAAAAGACAAAGAAGAAAAAGAGTGAGTCCAGCCACAATTACTTTCACACACACAGCAAGATATTCTGTTAAAATGAGAGGTTCATCTTTTTTCCCTCTGAGAAGGACTTATGTGTAAAATTGATGTGTATATCACACATATTTTCCATAGCAACAGTTCCTAGCCAAATTAGCATCTTATATTTAATTTCCTAAATTATTAAACCAGAGAGAAAAGGTGAACTCCGGGCCTAAACAATATTCAATGTGTTGTAAAGACCAAACATGTAAAAAAAGACAAACACAAAGGCTTTTTAAAAAAAGTTATTTGGCTTTATATTCTCTTAAAATACTTACTTTCACTTTGAAGATAAAAATAATTCAGTACAATTCAAAAAATATTTACTGAGTGCCAGTTATATGTTGGGTACTAGGCACAGATTCAAGATGAGCAACACTTCTAAATGTCAGGTGTCCGGAGGAAGGAAATAAAGCTTGCAAATAAATGACTGTAACACAATGGGGTAAATCCTATAGAAACATATATGTAATAGATATTTATCATTTGAAAGTTCTATACAAAATATTTTTCACATAAACATCTTTTATCTTTGACAATTATTTTCATTTTCTTAGTGGTGTCTTTTGAAGAACAGTTGCTTTTAATTTTGGTCAAATCCAGTTCATCAATATTTTCTTTTGTGGTTAACATATTTTATATACCAAGAAATCTTTGTCTACTCCAAAGTTCCCAATTTGCCAGGTTTGCCAGGTTAAGACCTGGCAAATTAGTTGGCATATATAGAAAAATTTTTTTCTTCTCATACTCTACTTAAAAGACAACTATTTTTTTAAATGCATTTATTAATGAGAGAGAGAGAGAGAGAGAGAGAGAGAGAGAGAGGCAGAGACACAGGCAGAGGGAGAAGCAGGCTCCATGCAGGAAGCCTGACGTGGGACTCGATCCCGGGTCTCCAGGATCATGCCCTGGGCTGAAGGCAGAGCTAAACCACTGAGCCACCTGGGCTGCCCTCTCCCCAGTATTTTAAAAGATGTTCCATTTTCTTCTGATCTCCAATGTTTTTTTTTTTTTTTTTTTTTCCTGATCTCCAATGTTTTTGATAAGAACTCAGCTATCATGTTTTCTCTCTATGTAGTATGTCGTTTTCTCCTTGCTGCTTTTGTTTTTCTCCTTATGTTTTGTTTCCACAATTGAATTACAAGGTCAACAGATGTGGTTTTCTTTCTATTTATCCTGCTAGGTTTCACTAAGTTTCTGGGATCTGTAAATACATGTGTGTTATTTCTAAAAGATTTTTATTTTATTTTATTATTTTTTAAGATTTTATTTATTCATGAGAGACACAGAAAGAGAGAGAGAGATAGAGAGGCAGAGACACAGGCAGAGGGAGAAGCAGGCTCCATGCAGGGAGCCTGATGTGGGACTCGATCCCGGGTCTCCAGGATCATGCCCCGGGCCGAAGGCAGGCGCTAAACCGCTGAGCCACCCAGGGATCCCCTCTAAAAGATTTTTAGAGCAGTTATAAGGTTTATAAAAAAATTGATAAGGAGATACACAGATTTCCTATAGACTTCCTTATATTTATGTATTTGGAATCAAATTAGAGAAATACTTCAGCCATTATTTTTTCAAAATTTTTTTCTGCCTCTTTCTTACTCTTTTATCTTTTTTGTGTGTAGTTATCTGTATGTTAGTATATCTCTACGGCTCCATTCATTGTGTAACACTCCTCATTCTCCCCATTCTTCAAATTGACTATCTATTGATCTCTTTTAAAATTTATGGACGGTTTTCAGCTCTAGTCTGTTACTAGGACCATTCAATGAACTTTTCATTAAATTTCAGTTTCCAAATTTCTACTTCTCAGTAGTTTTCCTTAGTTGGCTAAGATTTCCTGTATCATCGATAAGGCATTTTCTTTTAAGTTCTTGACACATATTTATAATAGTGACTTTAAAGTCTTTATCTGTTAAATATGATTCTTAGGACTTCTTGGAGTTGATGTCTACTGCATGCTTTTCTTCATTAGGAGTTATATGTTACTGTTTCTTTCCATGTCTGACAAATTTTGAAACCCAATACAGTATGTTGTAGTTGATACACTGTAAAGGCTCTGGATTCTGTTATGTTATTCTGAAGAGCACTAATTTTTATTCCAGTAGGTAATTTTTTTTTTTTTTAAGATTTTGTTTATTCATGAGAGACACAGAGAGGCACAAAGACATAGGCAGAGGGAGAAACAGGCTCCCTGTGGTGAGCCTGGTGTCAAACTTGATCCCAGGATCCTGGGATCATGACCCGGGCCGAAGGTGGATACTCAACCACTGGGTCAACCAGGTGTCCCTATTCTAGTAGGTAATTTAGTTAATAGCTGACCTCCTTGTACTTTTGTAGTCTTACATTTATCCTTTGTTAGTCTGATCTGCTGAAAGCTCAGGGTATTTCCCAAACCTCTCTTGGTAAGACTTATCCTCCAAATTCAATCTTCCCTGACTTTCTTGGAACTTTAAGTTTTGTTGGTCTGGCTCTACAGCAGGCTTTATCGTAGGTCATGATCCCTATTCTTAAAACCTAGCTTTCTGTTACTTCAGCAAGATGCCAGAAGTTTTAACAAGCATTTTGCCACTCTGAATGGACTGGAACTTCAAATTCCCTAGCACTACTCTACCTTTAGTATCACAATTCCACTTTCATTCCCATAGTGGTTAGTCTCTGGTAAACCCTGGGTAGTCTCCTGTCAATGTGCAGCCTAGTCCTCAGCCAAGAAATCATGGACATCTGACTCCCAACTTCTTTTCAGTATACTGTTTATTCATAAGTTATTTCCAAGATTTACTCAGAGCATTTACAACTACAGAATCAAGACATCTCAGAAGGTCACTCAAAGAACTATACAATTTTTAAATGATAGAGATATTAGAGATTTAAGAAACCCTTTCATTTCTGAATAAAAGAACTGCAGACCTAAGAAGTTAAGTACAGAGTGGATCTTCCATTCTGAATATCTTGCTTTGCAAATATTCAGCTTCACTAATTTCAGAGGGTTTCCATTACTTTACCTCATTTGATCCTCACAACAATATCATGAGGCGGGTCTAAGTATTACTATACCGGTTTTATATAATGTAAGCAAACTGGTTCAAATGTAAATACATTCTTTGCTGCAGGGAGCATCTTTGATACTCCTACTTGGATCTTCTAAGGAAAATCTTATGGTTAAATGGATGGATTACTACCATCTACATCCAAAGCTCAACAGAAATTTTATCCATTCACAGAATGAGTAATTACCTCTACGGTACTTTCTGAGGGCATTGTAAAGGAAGGTCTTGAAAGGAAAAGTTCGCTTTGTTTTAACTCCCAAACCAAAAAAGTTCTCATCCTGGTATATTATATAACAGATTTTCTCAAAATGATATTGCAATTAGGTTAAGGCTTACCTAGCTGCATCAGTTAGCTCTTTAGCTGATACATTCCCACACCTCCAGTAGAGAAGAAAATGAAAAGAAGTAGGACAATAATCCTATTCCTTTCCTCTTTGGGAGAAAGAAGATAACCTATATTCTTGATTTCATCCTTGCACAGTACGGACATTCTTACACACAAACCACATATATTGATGGGGCAGAGAAAGCAAAATAAAACCTGAAAAAGAAAGGTACTTTGGGGCCCTTCATCTGAAATGTTTTATTTGCTACGTAGAGATTATTCCAGCCATTTGAGGGTCTTTACATGAAAAGATGATTAAAAAGAATGATTTTTTGAAGAATACGGTTTCTTCTATTTGGAAAGTATATGTGGCTCTAAATGGCTAAAAGGTAGATTAAAGTTTTAAGGGAGGAGAAAGGCATGGGATTATTTGCAATTGATTCCAATTCAGGTTTCAAGAAAATAAAAAGGTTTGAGAAAAACATAATACACATGCCGTATCTCTTGTGAAAAGCAGAGATCATGGTCAAAGTTTAGGAGCAGAAAGGGGTAAAAAATTCTAACAATTACTATATTTAATTCATTTCTTCCATTGTTCTATAACAACTCAGAGCCCCAAGTAAACTACTAGTCTAATAAGGGAAGATGCTAGTAACAGTTAAGATCACACATTCTATAAGGTGGATACATAAGCGAGCTGGAGATAATGGTAGAAAAAAGGGGGCAGAATCAAGGAGTTAAGCAAGACTAGAAAGGAAGACCCTAAGTCCCAAGGGATAGTTGATATAGACACAAACTCTGCTCTGTGTCTATACAAAGGACCAGTTCCACCAGTGTTACTTGTTTATAGTTATGCTATATAGCATACTTTGTTTTCTTTTTCAAGTATAGGAATTTTAAAAATTAATTTATATGATTTCCTACAGAATATTTAAAATTCAATATTTTAGGCTTCCAAGTTCACTATAAGACCTTTATTATATGTCTACTGCCTCTAATAAGGGCATTTGATGGAGGTATAAATAAATGTGGCTTTGCAAAAAGTATATAAGTTCTTATGTAACTTAGAAAACACCTCAATTTGTTACTAGAGAATAACTGTTCCTAGGATATATTTGTATAACTTTTTAATTTTCTGGTTAATTTGGAAGGTTGTCATAAATCCTTAGTTGGGATTTCTTTTCTTTTTTTGTTTTTTTAAAGATTTTTAAGGGATCCCTGGGTGGCTCAGCGGTTCAGTGCCTGCCTTTGGCCCAGGGCATGATCCTGGAGTCCTGGGATCGAGTCCTGTGTTGGGCTCCCAGCGTGGAGCCTGCTTCTCCCTCTGCCTGTGTCTCTGTCTCTCTCTGTGTTTATCATAAATAAAATAAAATAAAATAAAATAAAATAAAATAAAATAAAATAAAATAAAATAAAATAAAATAAAATAAATAAAATAATAAGATAAAATAAAATAAAATAAAATAATTATTTATTTATTCATGAGAGACAGAGAGAGAGAGAGAGAGAGAGAGAGGCAGAGACACAGAGGAAGAAGCAGGCTCCATACCAGGATCCGGCCGGACATGGGACTCGACGCTGGGTCTCCAGGATCACATCCTGGGCTGAAGGTGGTGCTAAACCGCTGAGCCACCCAGCTGCTCAGGATTTCTTTCTTTCTTTCTTTCTTTTTTTTTTTTTAATATCAGTAACTTTAAAATAAATTTCAAAATGAAATACTACAGGATATCAGAAGATAAAATAATTTAAAATACAGACTCTTTGGGCACCTGGGTGGCTCAGTTGGTTAAATGTCTGCCTTCAGCTTGGGTCATGATCCCAGGGTCCTAGGTTGGAGCTCAGCATTGGGCTCCCTGTTCCTGCTTCTCCCTCTCCTTTTGCCCCTCCTCCCATTAGTGTTTGCTCTCTTGCTCTTTCTTGCACTCTCTCAAATAAATCTGAAAAAAAAAAAAAAAAATACAGACTCATTTTAACTATTCAAGGTGTAACAGACTGACATCTAACCTATACTATCCCCAAATAGCCTGAACTTTTTCAAGTAATCATTTTCAACTGCTTTCTTAATTCTAAACATATTCTATTTTTCTTAGAAGATTCTTTAAATTTCAGAATTTAGATTATATTCCTGGACTCTCCTAGGTACACGTGAAAATTTACTGTTTCGTGAAGTTAGAACTTTCTTTAGCCAAAAGGCATCTCAAGAGTATATAATTTAGCCCACAGAGGATTTGAAATCTTTGCCAACTTTACTAGTGGAATGCTACTTAACAAAAAGTTCTGGAATCTCAAAGAAACAAAAGAGCTCTTCCATCACTTTCTCAAACATACTTGTTTTCAGGATAGTGAAATTCATAGCTTCATGAAAATTTTTATTAAGCATGAAAAATGAGTCTTTTTATTCATAGTGCCAACATAGGGTGGGATGGCAGTAGGAGTGTGAATGCAAGGCAGTGGAGAATGAACCAGCTATTCTAGAAATTGTACTACTCAAACTCATGACCTGAATTGATACTTAAAATTTACTATGGTTATTATAACTGTTATTTTATTATTTTGTCCCCTTCTCCAATACACCCTTTCTTTCTTAGGGAAGGAGAGTAATATAAAAGTGGAATAAGAAAATAATGGCTAACAAAACCACAGCATAAGGAAAGGAAGAACCAACATGGGATCTGCCAATAAAAATGTTCCTTTGAGAATGGCTAATCAACTCAAGCATTTCTACTGACTAACGTGCTACCAAGTGAACAGTTTCACAGGTCTTCAAACGCAGGATCACCATTTGTTTGTTGCAGATGCTCAAAAATTACAATTATAAATGGTAGGGTTAGAGAAAAATGATTAGGTCATTCCTTTTGGTCTGACTTGGTCAGGATTATTGCAGAAAACTAGACTATTCCAGTGCTTTGCTAAAACAAAGTCTGTATTTTTTAGATATATAGGTCAGTTCTGCCTTTTCCTCGGGGAGACTTTTCTTATTCTAGATTCTTTAAATATGCATGTTTCATTTCTCTTGCAGAGTGCATTCCTCCCATATTTCTTCAACATTTCAAATTATCTGGTTAAAATGAAAAATTCCTTTTACTTATTCAATTATCCATAATTAAACAATGTAAACATTTAAAATATGGCAGGTTCTGCCATGATTAGAGTGAAGAATCTGGTCGTCACAGTCAATATCCAAAAGAAAGATAATATCTTTTTCCATTGTAATTTATTTTATTGTCATGAAAATTCTATGAAGCAGAAATAATTATTACTATTTTAAAAATGAGCAGACTGAGGCAGAGAGTGGTTAAAGAACTTGCTGAAGTCACAGAGCTAATAAATTCAGATTCAGGCTCTTTTATTCCAGGAAGTATGTTCCTACTAATTGTCATAAGTAACTAGAGGCAGGTATCACATACAACTAGTTGGAAGGAATAAACCCTTACAAATTAACAAAAGAATGAAGTGAATTCTGAGCAAACTGTAGAAATTGAGAACCCCCAACTGAGGACAGTTATAATAACCATAGTAAATTTTAAGTATCAATTCAGGTCATGAGTTTGAGTAGTACAATTTCTAGAATAGCTGGTTCATTCTCCACTGTCTTGCATTCACACTCCAATGCCAGCTCACCCTATGTTGGCACTATGAATAAAAAGACTCATTTTTCATGCTTAATAAAAATTTTTATGAAACTATGATTTTCATAGAACTTGCTCAACCTATGGAAAATAGGTACAGAATATAGCAGAAGAAAGACTATTCTCTTGTTCAGTTTCATAGTGAAAAGGAATCGAAAGGGATTGTATTAGAACCCACAATATATCATTCATAGTATTTTGTGTATAATTAAGTTTAGGTTACGGTTTTCAATGGAGGTTTTATGAATCATTACTTTTTTATTTGTATGGCATACTTTGGAAATCTACATTTTTTAAAAAACAGGGAATTTAATTCACTGTTCCAGAGGTAAAAATAAGGTAAAAACTGTTCCTTCCTTGACTTGGTAGTGCCATGTGGGTTGGCCTACAGGGCAGTGCAAACAGAGAGGGCCAGTTAAAGAACGACCACTCTCTCAACAGATTATCTAGGTAGAGGATTATTTCTAAAGTGCTGAGATAACTTATTAAAAGAAAGGTATTAAATGACCACTTTACTAAGATACGAAACTGAAAGACAGGAACAAGGGGAAATTTAAAAGGAAATTAAAGCAAGGACTACTTTTAAAACTTTATGTTGCTAAATCTGTATGACATAAAACTTGTGAAAAATAGAACTAAGAACATCATGGTGCCACAGAATATATTTTGAGCAACTGAAGAAAGTGATTTGAGAGACAAGGTCATCTATCAGAGCCAGATTTTAGCACTTTATTTCTAAAACTTTCGTTTAATGTTTATTTACTAAATTTCTACACTACTTACAAATTTCTCTTACATACTTGAATAATTTATCCCATGCCTTGTGTGAGTGCTTGATGTCACCAAAAATAGTTTTGCTAATTGTAGTAGTCTTCAGAAATGTAATCTCTGACCTGGTTGGAAAGGGAAGTCCCAATAGAGTGTCGCACTGTGATACCAAAAAGGAAAAACAATTACACACAACTCCCTTTCCATGGCTTGAAGTCAAGCATTCGTTTAAAACTTCTTCCATATCTTCCCAAAGTTCTAATGATAAAGGAAAATTCCCACACAAATACAGCACTATTCTGTTATACACAGATACTTGTACTTAGCAGGAAAGATGTGACAGGTAAAAATCAAAATATTGGTGCATGGAGAAAACAAAACAAAACTTATCAATACTGTGACTTTAGTGAGGGAGGCCTGTTTCTGCTTCAGAACATCACATGGGGATACTTTATTTTCCACAACATGATATCCATCCTTCTTCCATTTTCTTAAATCCTCTGGGCTCTGATTTAATTTGCTTCTCAGCTCTGTCCCCTACCGTGTTTTAGGAATGGTTCCCAGACCTCTCCCATTCAAATAATTTTGCTTTATCACTCAAAAGTTAACTCTACTACTCCATTTCCAAAATATCAAGCTTTTAATTTCACCTACCAGTGACAAAAAACTTGTCTTACACCTCTTTCACTAACTGCACATATTAACAAATTTTATCCTGATGATACTCAGAACACTAATTTCTCCCTATTTTTCCAGCATATAAATTTATTTCTGGCTTCACATACTCATCACTTCCAAGAGTAGATCATCTGTAATGCTTTTCCAAAAGGTTAGAATCTCTTAACCTTGCACTGTGGCCTAATAATCTATACATGCAGGTGACAACTCAACAACTGCTTCCTTCCTCTGTTCTTAGGTAGCTGTCAGGATATCACATGTGCCATGAAAACAACTCACACTAAGGTATCATGGCAAGATCCTCTTCTAGTCTGTAATCTGGGAACTCAACATTTATTGATAGTTCAAAGCAGTAGAAAAGAAAAGGTGATGTTAGCCTGAAGCACTACCTGAGCTGAGAAGTCTGGTTATTCTAAGTCAGAGAGACTCAGTATTTATGCAGAGAAGAAACTAATAGAAAGTGAGCAGAGATTATATGAGAGAAAACTAACAGATGAAGATTGCAGAGAAGAGGACCTGTGCTTCAAATATGTGGTAGAGATCAGAAGCTAGCCTTATGATGGAGAGAGAATATTTCTTCTGAAACTGAAGAAAAGACAACAAAAATATAGATAACTGCTAAAGGGTCACTGAGCTATCCCAGGATAAATCTGTCTTCATAAAACCTGAGGCAGGATAATTATGTAGGGGTGAGAGCTGGGCATGGTACCACAATAAAGAAAAAGCAGCATCTATTATGGACTAGCTGACCTGCATATGCTCACAACAGATTATCTCAGGGAGCTACAAGATGTGGGACTAGTGGGAAAATGATGTACAGCAAGCTTCTACTAATATTGACAATTTGTAAAAACTGACTAGAGAGTGTAGCAAAACATTAATTGTTACATATGGGGAATATGTACATAGGGTCTCATTATACTACTCTCTCTACTTTTGCATACCTTTGAAGTGTTTATAAGAAAAAATGCTTTAAAAAAAGTGCCTCGCTATCACACGGTCTCAGGACCAACAGTCATGTCCCTCACTAAGCTCAACAATATGGCTGAACTTTCCATAAGATTTTAAAAATTTCAGAGATGCAATTGGATATAGTTATACACACACACACACACACACACAGACTCACACAAACTCTCCCTCACTTGGATTTCAAAATTCAATAAAGAGGCAAAAATAATTCTATTTGACCAGAATTTGTTCTAAGGAGTGAGAAATACAAATCTGCATTAAAATTAAGCTAAATGTTTTGGTGATAATAAACTGGGTCAGATGATAAAAACAATGAGAAAAAGATTTACTACTAAGCACATGCTTAAAAAATAAGATTATAAACACTTACTTCATCTCCAGAACTTCCTCTAAGTGTTTCCTTCTCTCTGCCCGAAGATTGGTCAAATGAGTTTCCTTTTCTGCTAGAGACTGTTGAGTGGAGGACAGCTTTGCTTTCATGGACTCCAGTTCTTGCTTTACTTTCTCCATGGCCATCAGTAATTCCTCCACCTATGATAAGTATAGAAAAGAGAAAAACTGAGCATTTTGATCAATTAAAGACAGAGGAGCTAGGTAATGGGCAAAGATTAAAAGCGCATACACACATCAAAAATCCTGTACTCTTGCTGGATCAAACATATATATCAAGACAATACACCAGATAAAGAAATAAAATGGCCTTCCCACCACTATAATTCTTCTCAGGTTATGCCAAAAAGAACTTCATTTCCTTGTTGATAAACACAAGTGCATGAAGGGCATCAGTTCAAGAAGTCACACTTTGCTATAGTCTGCCCCTTTTAGAGAATTTATTTGGAAATGGTTGACAAATTTCCATGGAAATAACAACATAACACACATAAAAACATAAGGAACAAAATCATAGTAAATATCTCTATAAGGATTTTAGGAAATAAAAAACATAAACTTGACTAATAACATTCAACATAAACACAAAGAAGTAATTTTCATTCATCCAAAGATTTTTCTGTTTACACCATTAAAAAGAATTTTTTTTGGAGAAAACAGCTAAAATTCAATCAGATAGTTTCTTGTTCTAAAGCCAGGTAGGTAGAGTTAACATGACCTCATAGAGAGGAGAGAGAAAAGACTTGAAAAAAATTCTGAGGGAAAGGAAACAGAACTCAAAAACACAAGGAACGAAGAGAACACAGTATGTACTTCATCAGTCACTTCCACTTATTCTAGGTGGTGTTCAAACTAGAATTACTTAAATAAACATATTCATTTTAATTCTGAAGCAAAATATATGTTGGCAAAAATGTGTTAATACCAAAACCAATCTGAACCAGGTAATCAACCAGCCAACTGAACCTTTCACAAGAGCTTACATCAGGTTGCTGCTTGCCAAAAGGTAATTTTGGTGACAACAAGCTTTTTCAGAGGAAGAGACGAGGGATTTGCCATTCAATGACTTCTACATAAATAAAACCAATCTGTATGATACTAAAACTGAGAACAATTTAGAAACAAAAATGCAATAGAACAAAAATCAGAGTTGTTAATAGATCCCAGAATGTTAGCACCTTAGACCTAACCAAAGCTTCCATGTTGATTGGGAACAGCTGTTAAACACTGATAATAAACAGATACATTTAGTGTTTTGGCACCTAAATCACTTTACTTTGTGTATCTTTTCAGAAGTGATCCAGTTAATGTTCTCCGTTAATAGCTGTGAGAACACTGCTATGAGAGTATATATTATTATACAGCTCTCCTTGGATATGTATTCACATATTTACAAGCTTTACTTATTAAACATGTATCACTACCCACCCCTTCGAAAACTGCAAATAAGTATGATTCCATTTTAATCAGTTTAATTCATGTAAAATCTTATTTAAAACTAAGTTGAAATGATATACCAAGGTATGCTGTTATAACACGAAATCAGTAATGGACAGCATCATTTATAAAAGCTCTAATAGAATATGGGATTATGCCCATCTTTTATGAACTCATCTTAAATCTCAAAAAAAAATCTCCCTCCCAACTTTTTTTTCACTACCTCAAGCAAGTTATGGTATCAGTTTCTTACATAACATAGATATTTATTTATTTATTTATTTATTTATTTATTATTTCATATTCTATACATACTTAAGCAAGCATGTATAAATAACTTATTCCTCCTTTTTCTACAACAAAAGGAAGCCCACTTTATATATACATGTATACATCTAAAATTTTTGGTGAATGTTTTATTGAAATACAACATAAACACAGAAAAATACACAAATGATAAATGTGCCACTTAAATAATTTTCCCTAAGTTGAACACACCAATGTAATGAGAACACAGACCAATAAATGAAACATTAAAGTCCCCAAGAAACGCATCTCAAATCCCCTTCCCAGATGAAGAGTTACACATTACTCTAGCATTCTACATTAGTTTCTCCTATTTAACTTCGTACAAATGGAATTACATAGTATATAATTTGAAGTACAGCTTTTCTTCACTCAGTGTTATATCCGTGAGAGCCTTGTTGGGTATAATTATAGTTCTACAATTCTCTTAACTGTATAGACTGTGTGAAAATAACAAAATTTACTGAAGGCACTTTCGACAATAGGAATGAAAAATTTTTTTTTCTAGTTTTACCAAGAAATAACTGACATACATTACTGTGTAATTTTAAGGTGTACAGTACAATAGTTAGAGTTACACATATTGTGAAATGATTACTACCATAGGGTCAGCTAACATGCATCTTCTCCCACAAACACAATAAAAAGAATGAAGAGAAAAACCCGATTTCCTTCTTTTGATGGCAAATCTTAGGATATGCTCTCTTAACAACATTCCTATACCACAGAGCACTATTGTTACGGTTGCCTACTACTACAGTTGCCTACTACTTATCTTGTAACTGGAAGTTTGTACTTTTTGACCACCTTCCTCCAAATCCCACATGACCCACCCCTTACGTCTGGTAATAAGATTGATCTCTTTTTCTATGAGTTTTTATTTGTTTTGTTTTGTCTTAGATTCCATATATAAGTAACATCATACATTATTCGTCTTTCTCTTAACTTCTTTCACTTAGCATGATACCTTCAAGATCCATCCACATTTTAATTTTTTAAGTTAAAAACTAGGGAAGCTTTTATTAATTTTAGTGGGCTAACTAGTTTTTTCATTTCTATTTCTTTTATGATTAGAGCTTCTTGTATACTAGATAAGAAAATTTTTTTGTCTACCACAAAGTCATGGAAATATCCTATTCTTCTAAATCTTTTATTTAATAACTCATTTCACATTTAGATCTACAATATAAATACAACTGAATAAATATAGTATAATGGTCAAAATTCATTTTTATCAAAATGGATATTCAACTAAGCACTATAAATTGCAGAAGGACTTTAATAGGCATGGTAGGAAGGCACTTTTGGTCTACTCAGCAAACGATCAGAAATAATCTATTTTTTAAGGATTATTTATTTTTAGAGGGAGGGGAAGAGACAGCATGCAAAAGAAAAGGAGGAGCAGAGGGAGAGAGAGAGAATCTCTAGTAGACTCCCTGCTGAGCACTGAGCCCAACACAGGGCTTGATCTCATAACCCTGAGATCATGACCTGAGCCAAAACCAAAAGTCAGATGCTCAACTGCATCCAGAAGCCCAAGACCAGAAATTAAAGTCTACTTACAAATTGTAGGAAAGATAATTTCACAATGCTTCCTATTATACATACTTTTAAATTTCATAAATAAGCACTGTGAAATAGTACATATATATAAAAGGAATATGTATATATTCCAGAACCAAGAACAATCCACACATCTATATACTCACTAACCATAAGCTTTTTGAGTGCAATTATCCAATTGTATGCCCTCAGTACACCTTGATAGGTCATCACCATTCTAAATTTGTTACTTAAACCCTTCCTTCCACTTCTTTGTTTTTGCCTTTGATACATATATTCCAAAATAAATAACTTTCATTCTATCAGTTTATGAACATTGTATAAATGGAATCTTCTGACCTTATTTCATCCAACATTATGATTTTTCGTGCATGTAAAAAAAGGGCCTACCCTATGTATATATTCAAGAACCAAAAGGAAAACATCACCTACATACTCACTACATAGGAGTTAAAAGCAATGAGAGACAACAACTTTGAGCACCTCAGCACCCAGATTATAGTTTCCTACTAAAGTGAATGGGCTTCTTAAAAACAGAGCTGATTCCAGATGTAGGGGAAGAAATGTACAAAAGATGAACTTTGAACAATTTATGCCAGAAAGCAAGAGAAATGGGAATCGTGGCAAACAAGGATCACAATGCAGAAAGCCTGATAACAAAACCAGAAAAAATATATCACGAGAAAGAAAAAAAGGAAATTATACAGGAATATTCCTTCTGATTATAGGAACAAATAAATACTAGAAAATCAAACAGAGGGAGATTAAAAAATTGAGATTTATCCTAAGACTGCAAGGTTTGTTTAATACATAAAAATATATTTCCAACAACCTTTCATGATAGAAACAGTCAAGAAAGTAGAGAAAAAGAAAAATGTTCTCAACGTTATAAAGGGCATTTATGAAAAACCCACAGCTAATATAATCTTTAATGATGAAAGATGGAATACTTTCCTTCTAAGACCAGCACCAAGAACAAGATTAGAATGTCCCTTCTCACCATGTTTACTTAATATTGTACCAGAAGCAATAGCCAGGAAAATTAGAATATACAAAAAGTTAAAAGGTATCCACACTGGAAAGGAAGACAAAACTTTATCTAATTGAAAATGACATGATTTTATATAGTGAAAAACGCTAAGAAATCTACTAAAAAAATTATAATCAACAAGTATACAAAGGTTGCATGATATAAGGTCAATATACAAAATCAACTGTCAATACACAAGCAAAGCACATTCCAAAAATGAAACTAAGAAAATAATTCCATTTAAAATAGCATCAAAAATAAAGAAATAGCTAGGTATAAATTTAATTTAAAAAATACATAACATGTATACTAAAAAATTGTAAGATTACTGAAAGAAATTAACAAAGATTTAAATAAATGGCAAAACATCATCTTCACAGATTGAAAGTCCAAAGTGATCTACAGGTTTAATGTAATCCCTATAAAGACTCACTATTTATGGAACATGGGGTTTTTATTACTTTTGGCTAAAGACATATCTTTTTTTTTTTAAAGACATATCTTTTTAGTAACAATAAATATGTTTTAAAAGAAGCCTCCTTTTTCTTAATACACCTTGAAAGGTCTTTAAATTTTTTCATATCTCGTCAAGTTGAGATTTTTAAAAGCCTCATTTTTATTTGGAATAAAAGTTTACAACTTGATTTTTTTTTTAAAAAGTCAACAAACGGCAAGCACCTATTAATAGAGGTCTTAAATACTTGTTAGAAAACACACACACAGAAGAAATTGTCACAGCCACCCCCACTTTCAGCAACCACAACCCAGACCAGTCACAGCCATCAACATGGAAGAATCTCCACCAGCAAAAATATTACAACTTGCTGAAAGCTCAGATGCTAGTCAGCATTTTTTAGCAATAAAATATTTTTTAATTAAGGCATGTACACTGTTTTTTTTAGACATAATGCTATTGCACACCTAATAAACTACAATATAGTGTAAACATAACACACACACACACGGAAACCAAAAAATTCATTTGACTCACTTTATCGCCATATTCGATTTATTGTAGTGGTCTGGAACCAAACTGGCAAGGTCTCCAAGGTATACCTGTATACGCATGTATATGCAAACACATAGCACACACATACACACTGTATTCAATATATACCCAATTGGTTTTGTTTCTCTCGGGAAACCTAACCAATAAATAACAAATATATAATACTGTTAAATTAATACAACTAATTATATTAATATAACCTCATATAGCAATTATATTAACATATAAAACATATTACATATGTTAAATGTACATTTTATAAGAAACTATATATAATATATAATGCACAATATAGATTATAAAATACATATATGTTTCATATATGTGTGTGTGTGTGTTTTTTTTTTTTTTTGGTGTGTGTGTGTTTTATATAAGTAGCTGGCTCATGTGATTATGGAATCTGACAGGTGCCAAGGCCTGTAAACTGAATGGGCATGTTCAAGACCCAAGAGAGGCAATAGTGAAGTTCTGGTCCAAAGATTGGCCGACTCAAGACTCAGGAAGAGCCAGTATTCCAGTTAGAATCCAAAAGCAGGCAAAAGCCAACATCCCACTTCAAACACAGTCAGGATTTACTCTTATAGTCAGGGAAGAGGAATCAACTGACTGGAAAGCCTGAAATGAACAGGATGAGGGCCACTCACCTTACAGAAAGCAATGTGATTGATTCAAATGTTAATCTCATTGATTTAAATGTTAATCTCATCCAAAACACCCTCACAAAAACACCTAAAATAAAGTCTGACCAAGTATCTGGGCACCCTGTGGCCAGGGAAGTTGACACATAAAATTAACCATCACAGTTTACTGATATTTTGTAGTTGTTATAATACCTGACTGAAAAGCTATCTAAGAGTTTGTTAAGTATTGTGTTTGACATCTGATCTTTAACTACCTGGAATTGCTTTTTTGTGTATCGTGTGAGGTAGGGAGCCAATTTCATTTTTCCCCAGAAGAACATCCAATATCTCAGTATAATTTATTAAAAATCCATTCTATCCTAACCTTTGACATTCATCAAGTATCTTCATAAGCATGGGTAAGTGTCTGTGCTTTCTATTATAATCCACTAGTTTGCCTATTCTTAAAAAACTACACTGTCTTAATTGTTATAGCTTTATATCTAGTAGAACAAATCTTCTCTTTTCAAAAGCATCTTTGCTATTTTTGAATTTTTGCAAAAAATATTTACTAAGTCTACCATAGTCTGCACTGCTTCAGTCTACCACAATGTTGAACAGAAATAATGACAGCATGTATTCTATTTTATTTTTCATCCTAAAAGAATTGCTTTAACAGTTTTATCTGTAAGTAGTATAACTTTTTAAAAAAAGATTTATGTGTTTATTTGAGAGAGAGCAAGCCTGACTGGGAGGGGCGAGGAAGAGAGAATCTCAAACAGATTCCATGCTAAACATGGAGACTGATGTGAGTCTCAATCTCCTGACCCTGAGATCACGACCTGAGTGAAAGCCAAGAATCAGATGCTCAAATGACTTCACCACCTAGGTGCACAAGTAGTATAATTTTTAATAGATATTCTTTATCAGGATAAGGAAATTTCCTTCTTAGATATTGTCCCAAAGAAGACATATAGATGGGGATGCCTGGGTGGCTCAGCGGTTGAGCAGCTGCCTTTGGCTCAGGTCAGGATCTCAGGGTCATGGGATTGAGTCCCGCATTGGGCTCCCCACAGGGAGCCTGCTTCTCCCTCTGCCTATGCCTCTGCCTTTCTCTCTGTGTCTCTCATGAATAAATAAAAAATCTTTAAAAAATTTTTTTAAAAAGACATATAGATGGCCAACAGACACATGAAAAGATTCTATTCATCACTTATCATAAAGGAAAGGCAATTCAAAATTACAATGACATATCACCTTACATCTCTTAGAATGGTAAAAATCAGTATACAAGAAACTGGTGTTGGCAAGGATGTGGACAAAGGGGAAACCTCTTGTACTACTGGTGGGAATGCAAACTGGTGCAGCCATTCTGGAAAACAGTATGGAGTTTCTTAAAAAAGTTAAAAATAGATGATCCAGCAACTGCACTACTAGATATTTACCCAAATAATACAAAAATACTAATTCAAAGGGACACATGAACCCCAATGTTTATAGCAGCATTATCTACAATAGCCAAATTAAATTATAGAAAGAGCCCAAGTGTCCACCAACTGATGAACGGATTAAGAAGATGTGGTGTGTGTATACATGTGTATAAACATACACAGACACATGTGCACACAACAGATTATTCAATCATAAAAAAGAATGAAATCTTGCCATTTGCAGCTAAATGGATAGAGCTAGAGAGTATTATGCTGAGTAAAATAGAGAAAGACATGTGGTTTCACTCATATGCAGAATTTAAGGAAAAAAAAAACAAGCAAGCAAAGGGGGAAAAAAAAAGAGAGAGAGAGGAAAACCAGGAAAGAGCCTCTTAACTACAGAGAACAAACTGATGGGTTACCGAATAGGGTAGGGGTTGGGGGGAGATGGGGCTCAGTAGGTGATGTATCGGTGTTGAATCATTATATTATACACCTGAAACTAATATTACACTGTAGTTAATTAACCGTAATTTAAATAAAAACTTCAAAAAAAATTCCTTCTTGCCAATTAAAAAAATTAAAGTTTCTACATTTATTGAGATGATATGACTTTTTCCCTATCATTTAAAAAGAATTTTTCCCTACTACCTTTTAATGTTGCAGACTATAGTAATGAATTTCTTAAAGACATCAATCTTGACTCCTGGAATAGGCCAAAAACAAATGTCTTCATGCTTATTTTTCTCTTTCATATACGCTAACTTTATTTATTTATTTATTTATTTTTTAGTCATTTATTCATTGGGGGGCGGGGGGGGGGGGGCAGAGACATAGGCAGAGGGAGAAGCAGGCTCCATGCAGGGAGCCTGACATGGGATTCGATCTCCGGACTCCAGGATCACGCCCTGGGCTGAAGGCAGTGAAGGCTGCTAAGCCATCTAGGGATCCCGCATACACACTAACTTTAAATTGGCAATATTTTATTTAGGAATTTTTGCATTTATGTTCATGGTTGAGATAGACCTAAATTTTACCTTTCCTGTATTAACTTTGTCAAGTTTTGTTTTTTTTTAAAGATTTTATTTGTTTATTCATCAAAGACACAGAGACATAGATGGAGGGAGAAGCAGGCTCCCTGTAGGGAGCCTGATATGGGACCTGATCCCAAGACCCCAGGATCACGATCTGAGCCAAAGGTAGACGCTCAACTGCTAAGCCACCCAGGTACCACAACTTTTCAAGTTTTGATATGAAGTTATGCTTATCTTATAAAATATGTTGGTGATTATTTCCTCTTTTTTACTTTCTGGAATTGTTTCTGTAAGACTAAGATTATTTGTTCCTTTTACATTTATTACAAAATCACCATTGTAACTCTCTAGGCTTGAAATCTGTAGGAAAAAAATTATTACTGACAAAATTTTTTTCAAGTTTTCTTTTTCAGATTTAGCTAGTACTGTTAAATTTTTTTTTTTTGCATTTGCTCATTTAGTCTATATTTGATATGTACTGGCAAAATATTCTTGTATCTTTTTTTTTTTTTTTAATTTTTTTTTTATTTATTTATGATAGTTACAGAGAGAGAGAGAGAGGCAGAGACACAGGCAGAGGGAGAAGCAGGCTCCATGCACCGGGAGCCCGATGTGGGATTCGATCCCGGGTCTCCAGGATCGCGCCCTGGGCCAAAGGCAGGCGCCAAACCGCTGCGCCACCCAGGGATCCCATTCTTGTATCTTTTTAATACTTATAGGACTTGTAGTTATAAGTCCTGTATCGCTTCAAACATTGTTCACTGTGACGACTTTTTTTTTTTTAGTATGACCAAAGGCCAGTCAATTTTCTTAATTTTTCAAAGGACCAATTTTGGGCATTGTGAGTCTCTTTTAAATAGGGTGAGAAGGGGTGCCTGGGTGGTTCTGTTCATTAAGCATCAGACTCTTGATCTCAGCTCAGGGGCTTGATCATGAGTCCAGGCCTTGTGTTGAGCTCCATTAAAAATAATAATAATAAATAAATAAAATAAAAAGGTTGGGGAAGTTGGTTGTCCATTAGATTCTCCATCTTGGGCTGCCATGGACCTTTTTTCTTCTAAGATGTTCAAGTTTAACAGCTACTGTTCAAGTTTAACAGCTCATTAAGTACCTATATTTGAATTCCCTGTCTATTCATCTCCTGATAATTTATTTTCTTTCCAACTTATGATACATATTTCATTAACACTCTTCAATTGTTTCTGTGGAAATTATTTTCCTAACATCTAGTCTTCTGTGTTGACAGACATGTTTTAACTTTCATTCTATACTTCTACTTACAGGATTTTGCTGTTAGTAAAATTTAATTTTCTTCACAATTGCTTTATTTTTCCATCCATTTTAGTGCCAGATACTCAAGGTATTCCTACCTCAGATTATACATACAACCAAATAAGTTTTATTTTTTTAATTTTAATTTTTTTTAAATTTTTATTTATTTATGATAGTCACAGAGAGAGAGAGAGAGAGAGAGAGAGAGAGAGAGAGAGGCAGAGATATAGGCAGAGTGAGAAGCAGGCTCCATGCACCGGGAGCCTGACGTGGGATTCGATCCCGGGTCTCCAGGATCGCGCCCTGGGCCAAAGGCAGGCGCCAAAGCGCTGCGCCACCCAGGGATCCCCCAAGTAAGTTTTAAAGCCTTTTTGTATTTAAGGCTAGAATGGTACCACAGGCCAGGATTTCCAAATAACGATCTCATTTGTGCTTGGGCTCTAGCCAGGGAAACAGTTTCAAGGTCAAACTGAAATACTCTGTTACTTTTCTACAACCCCAGCAAACACATCCAACTATCTCCATTTGGATAATCTATTCCATCACATGCCTACCACACAGCAGTTATTACAATTTTAGGTATAGTCACTGAGAGATGGAGGTAATGAAAGTTGAGGAGAAGAAATGAAGAGATATATTACACATTAAACAATGAAGAAATTCTCCACCATTTAAAAATGTGCTCCAGGTCACAGTATGATCTTCAGAAACATATGTTTCAAGACAAAAAAAGCCCAGGCCAGAGCTGGATTCAAGTATGCAACTTAACTACCTCCAGTAACATATTAAGAGAAAGCACAGGGCTTGATAGTGTGCATTGCCAGCAGGACCAGATGGTTTGCTTAAATCACAAGCTAATAAACTTTTACTCAGAATAAGGAGGAACAAATTATGACTTTACCACAGACCCATTTTCCTTAAGAAAGCAAAGCAATTAGGTGCTTCAGGTGCTGGCAAGAATGTGTTTTCAAGTTTCCCACCTTCTTCTGTTCCCCAATCGAGAACAAAATACTTTTTTGTAGTTGCCAAGATGCTTATGGAAAATCTTGTTACAGTTTCTTAGGGGGGTAAGAAGCATAAGCCTCCAAAGGAATAAAATGATTAGAAAAAAAAAGAAGTGTACAAAGGTAAGATTACCTGGAGGTAAAGCATTCATCATAGAAGTCAGATTTTCATTTGAGAAGTCCACTAGTTCTTTTGATTTCAAAGAAATTCTAGATTAGGAACCACTCTGTTATATAATTACCAAAATTTAAAAAAAATTGCCATGTTCCTGAGTTGAGCATTTTTGAAGTATTAGTGAGTACTTACACACATACATACCTTCTACTGTCCTCTCCCAACAAACTCCTTTAGGTATCACACAACACTACTGAGAATTTAAATTTATGGAATTTCTAAAACATGTATCCTAGTATTTATACTAGAAATATTCTCTTTTCCCATTATGCTATTTTTGTCAACACATGGTAATTCTTTGACAAGATATACGCCAATCATACAGCATTTTATGAATAGAAAATAGCTATAGCTATTATAACAATAGTAACAACACAATAGCAACTTACCTTGTTTGAATACTTTGTTCAAAGCACTTTACAGGTATCATTTGTTAAATGCTCAAAACGATCCTATGAGGCTGGATATTAGGTATTATTATTATTTCACTTTTACAGAAGACAATACAGGTTTGGAGGGTTGAAGTGCCTTATTCAAGGTCATAATATCTAGAGAGGATAGAATCAGGATTGCAACCTAGGCAGTGAGACGCCACTGTATTCAGAGTTAATGTGGCTTTGCTAGAGTATGTCAGTATTCCACAACAGCTTTCCACAATTATATCTAATAAGTCACCCTGTGGAGTGTTCCCATCCCAATTTTGCATCTTTCCATCTTTCCTTTCTCTCCCTTTTCTCCTACTCCCTAAATATTAATTCCTACCCTGTGCTAGGTATTATGTGTAAGCACTGAAGATATAACAGAAACAAAACAGAAATAGTTCTCTATAGCTCTTGAGCTTTCAGTCCATATAAAAATAGTCATTAATAAAATTCATAAATATTTAATTATAAACTGTGTATAGTGCTATGTAGAATGTACATAATGCCATGAGAGTAACATGAGGCTTTGATCTGTTTTGGGGGCCTGGAGAGTTTCCCCAAGAAAGTAAGAAGCAGATGGGGAGGAAAGGGGCATTCTGACTTGTATAATAGCCCTAAAGAGGGAAAATAAAGTGAGAAGATAAAAGATACAAGCCCTGAGAACAAGGAGAAGGATGCAAATGTGGTAGGAAAGGGAGAAAGGGGCTAGATGTAGAAGGATCTTTATAGGCCGTATGAGAGATTTGGGCTTTTATTGCAAATACAATAGGAAGATACCAAAGGGATCTGACTAAATAAAGGAGCAAGAGGATTCAGAATGTGAAAATTAGAATTACTAAAATAATGGAACAAGGATTCTAAGCTGAACAAAGAGAGAAACAAAGATAGGGACTACAGAGGGAAGGAAAGACAGGGCTAATGGATTAGGATGAAGCAAAAGGAGAAAAAGAGGTTCAAATGACATGGAAAGATAGTTCAAATGAACAAGAATGCTAAAATAATATGCAGTTGTGTGTGTGTGTTTTTTAAGATTTTATTTATTTATTCATCAGAGACACAGAAAGAGAGACAAAGAAACAGGCAGAGGGAGAAGCAGGCTCCATGCAGGGATCCTGATGTGGGACTTGATCCTGGAACTCCAGGATCACGCCCTGGGCCAAAGGCAGGAGCTAAACCGCTGAGCCACCCAGGGATCCCTGCAGTTGTGTTTAAAGAGGAAGATAATATAATGAGTGAATGTGGAGGTAGGCTAGATTACAACAAAATTTAGAATGCCAAATATGGGATGAAGAAAGTCAATGGAGACAAAGGTCAAGAAACCGAAAGAACAAGGTAACAAATGAATTAATCCATGCAGATTCTAAAGTCAATGGGATAACAATCTTTAATGAAGACCTTCATTGCTCTATCTGAATGGCATGAGACTTGAAGAAGTAGGGGTTCTCATAAGAATGTCATATATTAATAGTCTGAAGGTATAAAAGAAAACAAGAAGGCTGAAAGTCCCACCTCTAACCCTGTGGTTCAGAAGAAAGTTGTATTTGTCACCAGAAAGAGTTGCTGGAAGTCATAAAGGAAAGGCCAAATTATACTTCAGGCAAAGAAGGTGAAAGGTTGTTCAAGAAGAAAAAGAGAAGTTCAAATATGGCATGATTTCACTAATATGTGAAATTCAAGAAACAAACAAACAAACAAAAATGAACAAACACAAAAGAGACAAAGAAACAAACTCTTCAATACAGAGAACCAACTGATGGTTACCAGAGGAGAGGTGGGTGGGCATATGGGTGAAATAAAGGGGATTAAGACAAATGAATCTGTGATCACAAAGTAGGAAGATGTAGAAGGAATAAGGAGAATATTCTGAGCCAAGAAAGTACTGAACAGATAGGGATAATGATGTGGTACAGATGATTGGGGGCTTATTTTCTGGATGAAGTCTAATGAAATTTAGAATGAAAAGTGCAGTAAAATTAACTCTACTAGATTCTTTGAAAAGGGTGGGCACTGGTCCCATTGTACCATGACTTCGAAACAAAGATGTTACCAAAGTAAGAATAATTATTTTCTTAATGCATATGACTTATATGATAGGATTGATTTAATTTACTGTTTTGTTTATTGAAAATAAGATATTATAAGTCAGTCCTGAAGTAACTTAATGTTAACAGATACCACGGAACTCGGCAGTATATTCAACTTAGGAATTGTAAGATACTACTGCTTTCTTTTCCTCCTGATTTAATGAAGAACCCAAATATGAGTCGGAGTCACATATATATAGCACTGAGAAAGAAACCAAAGAAACCAAAGAAAACACATTTCTCCAATTCAACTTTGAGACACATTAGATTTCCTGACTTTTTAATTTATTTATTTGAGAGAGACACAGATAGCAAGAGAGAACATAAGCACAGAGAAAAGGGAGAAGCAGGCTCTACTGAGCAGGGCACCTGACATGGGGCTCAATCCCAGGACCTGGGAATCATAACCTGAGCTGAAGACAGATGCTCTACTGATTGGGCCACCCAGGTGCCCTGATTTCTTGACCTTTTAAGTAGTGTCCCATTTACCTAATAAGTAAACATTGTCAAAGGTTTGTGAATGTAAATAAAATTAGCAACGAGACTTTAAATAATTAAAGTGCTCTACTGGTAAGCAATTTACAAAATGTTTTTACCATCCCTCATAGCTCACATTCCCACTGGGCACTTAATGATGTTGGGTATTGCTATAAAAGCATATGGTTTATAAGAATCTACAGTTAAGACTGACTTGTAGAAGATGTCTTACAATGTAAATGCACATTGATTGGCTGTGTTTTTTCATCAGCAACTGCCTTTAAGTTTCTAGTAATATTATGCTGTGGTAACAAATCTTTAGCTGAAGATAAATTTTTTTAATTGAATTATAATTGATATACAATACCCTTTTAGTTTGAGGTGTACATCATGGTGATTTAATATCTTTATACATTATGAAATGATCCCCACAATATGTCTAGTTACCATCTGTCATATTCCATATGCTGTATATTACATCCCCATGACTAATTTATTTTATTTATTTTTTTGACTAATTTATTTTATAACTGGATGTTTGTACCTCTTAATCCCCTTCATCTATTTCACCCATCCCCCAAATCTTCTCTACTCTAATAACCAATAGTCTGTTCTCTATAAGTCTCTTCCTGTTTTCTTTGATCATGTTCTTTTTTTATATTCCACATATAAGTAAAATCATATAGTATTTGTCTTTCTCTTATTTCACACAGCATAATACCTTCTAGGTCCATCCATGTTGTTGCAAATGGCAAGATTTCATTGTTTTCAAAAGTTTAAAGAGTGGAAACAAAACAATGGAAAGATCAAGCCATCTCAATTTTTCTTTTTTCTTTATCAACCTAGAGGGCTTGGGTAGATAAATCCTATAAAAAAGCCTCATCATTCCTAAGCGGGGCTTTAAAAATCAGACAACAATAAAATGTGGGTGCACATTTTCAAAGCAAAGCAAATGTTTTCCTGCTACTATGAATCTCATCATTTGAGTCACTGAGGCTGGAAAGCATCTTTAGGAAGGGCTAATGTTTTTCTCACTGCCCATTCCACTTAGGTGATTTTTTGGTAACAAAGCATCAAAACTAAAAACTAAAAATCTGAATTAAAGCACTCAAAACCAGTTTTTTTTGTTTCTCCTTCCTTCCTTCCTTCCTTCCTTCCTTCCTTCCTTCCTTCCTTCCTTCCTTCCTTCCTTCCTTCCTCTCTCTCTCTCTTTCTTTCTTTTTTTTATGATAGTCACACACACAGAGAGAGAGAGGCAGAGACACAGGCAGAGGGAGAAGCAGGCTCCATGCACCGGGAGCCCGACGTGGGATTCGATCCCGGGTCTGCAGGATCGCGCCCTGGGCCAAAGGCAGGCGCTAAACCACTGCGCCACCCAGGGATCCCCGTTCGTTTCTTTTTTCAGAAGAGTGTTACTTGATTAAGATCTCCTATAATTTGCTTACTTCAGCCACCAAGCAGTTCATACCAGAATCAAGTAAAACAAAAATTTAGTAATTGCCTGGGTTCACATACACTCCATGGCTCTTCTCTAGAAAAGGATAGAAATAATCTAAGTAACATCACATTTTCTTTCTCTAGCATCAGTAACAAAGATGTGGTAACCATAATTTTACACTCTTCTGCATCTGGGTTTGAAAGCTCTTTATATCTCATTAGAGTTTGTGACAAACAAGTAATTCAGGGAAATATAAACAGAGGTGGAAAGACAAGACTTCCCTTGAACTTTGAGCTCTAGCAAATTCTCTTCTAAAAAAAAATTTTGAGGGTGGGAATCTCTAGGAAGTCAAGACATCAGGCTAAAGTACATGCTAGGAGAGT
Organism: Canis aureus; assembly: GCF_053574225.1. Lineage (NCBI taxonomy): Eukaryota > Metazoa > Chordata > Mammalia > Carnivora > Canidae > Canis > Canis aureus. Next base: position 44,342,153 of record NC_135635.1, on the reverse strand, counting down.
TGTACAAGCTGTCCAGCTTTTGAGAAGAAATTTCCTTTGTAATTGTAATCATTTGGCCATTTCATATGGAAAAAACATTAATTTCTTTTCATCACAGAGAACAGCAATCCCCTGACTAGCATAAAGTTACAGAGAACAAAGCATTAGAATTTGAGCTGCTTTTCTAAGATCAAATGAACAATTTGAATAAAACAGCTTCATACTCTTCCCTTAGGTTTTCAACAATGTAAGTTTACAGGCACTTTAATGGAAATTTTTAATCCCTCATATTTGCATTGCTGGAAAAAAGTCAGTTACCTAAAAGTAAAAAGAGTGATATTTCATCTATTGCAGATACATTTTTGTGGAGAAAACATGATTTCAATATAACCTCTGGAAAATGGTTACCAAAAAAATACTAACAAATGAAATGACAGTTATATGACCTTATCAAAAATTTATTAGTCAAAGAAGAAAAATAAAAGGGTAGGATTTAAGATCTGCAACCCAAGAATACCAGAGAGAACTCATAAGCATCCCGTAAGTGTGTATGTACACACACACACATACACACATGTACATACACAATCATTCTGGCCACAGTAATAACAAAGCTCAACATTTGTCTTAATAGGCCACTAAAACACTTGTGGGGCTAATAATTTAGTTCACTCCACTACAGAGGCTTAGAAAGATTATGAACCGTACCCTAAATCATAGCTAGTAAACAGAAGAGCTAGAAGCCACATCATTAACTTCTGGTTCACTGCACTAGCCCTTATTACCCCTTTATTCATTCATTAAAGAGAGTGGAGATAAGAGGTAGGGACAAATGAGTGCCAAAATAGAGCATGGGCCATGCCACACATAGATACTATCTGTTATGTAGGATAAATCCTGCTGTGCATATTTCTCTAGGAAAATATGTTTTATTGAAAATATCCAGGAAGGTGCAGCCAAGGAGAACATAAACTGCATATAAAAATCAGTGGGAAGCCATCTGACTCTCATGACTTCACCTTCAGCGATACCTTGGATGACTGCCTCTACCGTGAGTAACTTGGTTTATCAAACTTCTCAGTAGGAGATAATAGAATAAGGGCCAAACACCCTGAGAACTCATTACAAGCAAACTAAATATCATCTGTTACAGATCTGCCACATAGATTCCAAAAGTGCTTCCCAGTGCAGTAGTGGTTATACAGTTTAGTCAGAAGTATAAAAACATGTCTACTTTGAAAACCAATATTGGGCAGCCCGGGTGGCTCAGCTGTTAAGCGCCGTCTTCAGCCCGGGGCGTGATCCTGAAGACCCAGGATCGAGTCTCACATCGGGCTCCCTGCATGGAGCCTGCTTCTCCCTCTGCCTGTGTCTCTGCCTCTCTCTGTCTCTGTCTCTCTCGAATGAATGAATGAATGAATGAATGAATGAATGAATACATAAATAAAATCCTTAAGAAAAAAAAAGAATGAAAGAAAACCAGTATCTACAGATTTTGCCACTCATCTCTGTAGTTCAGTTTTGGGGTATGCCAAGGCTTTATTTCTTTTCCACTGCAGTTAATTTTTCATTTGATTATAACTTTTGAAAACACAGATGTGGTCCTTTTATTGAATGAAAAGGAAAAATCAAGCCAAAATTTAGAAACATAGATATTTCCTGAACTTCCATAATAATATAATCATATACTATTTTATCAAAAAATTTTCAAGAGCAAAAAACTATAATAAAAAAGGCAAACCAGGGATGCCTGGGTGGCTCAGCGCCCTCGGCTCAGTGCGTGATCTCCAGTGCAGGGATCAAGTCCCATACTGGGCTCCCTGTGAGGAGCCTGCTTCTCCCTCTATGTCTCTGTCTGTCTCTGTGTCTCTCATGAATAAATAAAATCTTTTTTTTTTTTAAGGCAAACTCAAATGCATTTACTTTAAGAATTACTGTTACAAACCACTTGTGTAAAAAGATTTAAAAAAAAAAATGTTTTTTTGGTCATACCATCGCATGTGGTTATTTCTTGGGAGCTCCAGTTTCCCCTTCAGAATTTCTTTACTTGTTGTCTACTGACCCCATCTGGCAAAATTATAGAGGAAGTCATAGTCCCTAAAGCTTCTGCCAAAGTCAGCCCTTTTGAGAAAGAGAGATATATATATACACATAGAAATTTTAAGGGGGAAAAAAACCCCCAAGATCAGGGGACAAAATAATATAAGGATTCTTAGCTTTATCCTTCTATAATAGATGATGAGAAGGAAAACACTGTAATTTTAAAAAGGTCATGCCACTGACTTGTAATAATTTTAAATTCCAGGCTGAGCCCTACTCTCACTGCATGCCATATATAAAATCTCTGTATTTTTACTGCCCTGTTATTTATAAAGTTTCCTGTCTTCTTTTTCAAGTATACTACACATGACTCCATCAAATGATTATCTTTTAGGGCTGTCAGTATTCTAAATCAAAGAATTCATGTTCCTGCCTTTTACTTGTTACTCTTCAAGATGCTTGTTAGTATTTTGATCTTTTATTGGAAGAGTTTTATTAAAACCCTAAGCTCCTTTCTTTGTTTAACACAATGATGAGGAAATTATTTCAAAATTGTATCCAGCATACCTGGGTGAATAACATTTTAAACAGTGTAAGGTAGCTTAAATTTCAAGTACAGAGTTACTAAAAGGGGAGAAAGAGAAATGTCTGTTTAAACCATGCAAATTGGACTTGAACCTACAGGCTTTAGTTGTCTGCCATTCCTACTATCTACTAAAGGGGATAAAAATTATGAGGAAAAATTAAAGGAGAGTTTTAAGAACACACTGAAAACTCCATTTTATTCACCATCTGACTTACTGCACATTTGTGAAAGTGGCTACAATATTAACATGAAATTTCAATTCTTCTTTTGAAAATTCATCCTCTGGGTCATTTGAGTTTTTATTTAGCCCTACAGTTATTTGAAGATATCTGGGTAATTTCCATTAATAAGTGAATTGAAATGCAGAATAATATCGGGTTGCCATTGCTACAGAATCTATCATTCCTTTAACTTAAAGCCCATTTCATACATCTTTCTAAGATCAAAAGAAGAAGAAGTCTCAACATGAAGATTTCTGCTATGGCAGGGTACAGCCATTTACTTCTTCTTTCAACAAGCCATAGATGGCAGAATTCTCTTTGAAGTGGCAGCCCTGTTGGCCTTTGAAGTCCCTTGTCAATTGCAGAATGGCTCTGGTGGGGTTTGTTTTGTAGCCAGCTGTCACCATGAAGACAGACATGACGTATTTCCAGCAGTCTCACTTCAGGGTCTGTCAAGTGACTGATTTCATAACCAGTCACCATAACAAAGGAGATTCAAACTCATTGACATTAGAACAAGAGTCTACAATGAAACTAAGTTCCTCTTGACAGAGCTTGATTTAAATATTGAAATGATTACACAATGGCAAAGAGAAAATGATTGTGAATTTAACTGTCACCATTTCAGACTCTTGGAATATTAAAAATGTACTATGTGTTTACCAATAAAATGTTTCATAATAACTTATTTTTTTTAAATGAAGTATCTCTGAACAAAATACCTTCAATCTTCGCACTGACCAAAAACAATGGACTTCTGCAGACATCAGTAATCTGTTTTAAAAGGACAGCTTATACTGCTAATTTACAACTGGATTTTCTTCCAAGACTGAATGATTCCACATAGTTCTGAGAAACATGCTTGTCTTTCTACTACTTTTAGACTGCTCACCTCAAAAATCCCTATCACTACCAACATAAAAATAGGTTTAAGATATAAAAGGATAGTGAAAAAAACGATAAACTTCTACAAACTATATAGATAGCCCATTAGAGTACTGTATACAAGGAAACAATCTTAATAGTACAAATCTAGCTAGCTTTAAGGTAGGAGATGGGACACAAATCCTGAAAAACCTAAAGTCAAATTTACCAATGATGATCAGAAGTATCAGTCCTACTGGAAGGAAATAAAGTAGGATCAAAAACATTTTCATCCTAATTTGATCACATCTGTTCTGTAGAATGTTCTGAATTTTTACATGTTTGTATAACATGGCTTACTGCTATTTCAGAGTTGAAGACTAGGTGATACATAACACCACTCTTTGCTAGCACCCACTATCTGCTAGGTGGGATAGAGTGCTATGCATTCACTGCATGAGACATAAGTCTTCTTACTTCCCACCATAAGGGTTAGTCAAGGATAATGAGGATTTCTAAATTTTATTTTTCCATTATAGCTAACCATGCTCTAAAATCAAACACTCTACACCACAAAAAAAATAAGCCTTCAAATAATAATATCTAATTCGTTAAATCTACAATTATGAAATCTTTCTTGTTTCTCTGGCAGATGACAAAGTACTTCATCAAATCTCATGAAGAGGAACTGCAGGGGCACCTACGTGGCTCAGGGGTTGAGTGTCTGCCTTTGGCTCAGGTAGTGATCCTGGGGTCCTGAGATTGAGTCCCTGCAGGGAGCCTGCTTCTCCCTCTGCCTATGTCTCTGGCTCTTTCTCTGAGTCTCTCATGAATAAATAAATAAAATCTTAAAAAAAACAAAAAAAGGGGGGCAGCCTGGATGGCTCAGCAGTTTAGCACCGCCTTCAGTCCAGGGTGTGATCCCAGAGACCCAGGATCGAGTTCCACATTGGGCTCCCTGCATGGAGCCTGCTTTTCCCTCTGCTTGTGTTTCTGCCTCTCTCTCTCTGTCTCTATGAATAAATAAATAAATAAAATGTTTAAAAAAAGAAGAAGAATTGCAAGAAAGAATAAAAAGAACTCAAAGTATTTTTGTAATAACTCAAAATATTTTTTGGTAACTAATATAAATCTCATAAAATTGCCATTGAACTTTTACATCGTTTAGTATATAAAGTGAGGCTTCTGTTACCAGGAGTGCAAAGATTCAGGAGGTCAGAATAAAATTTCATTCATTCACTCCCTATTAATTCATACACTCAACAAATATTCACTGAATGCCACTATGTACCAGACATGATGGTAGGTCCTAAGGATACGACAGTAAACAATACAGCCTCTGCCCTCAAGGAGCTTTCATTCTAATAGAGAAGATGGAGATACTCTCTTAAAGTAACAGACAGTAAATAAGTAATAATAACACAATGTTGTCCAACAAATAGTACAGAATGCTGCTGAGAAACATGGGAGAGACATATAACTCAGTCTTAGGAAGTAAGAGAAGGTTTTATGGAAAGAGAATTAAGATTTATCCAGACAAGAGAATGGAATAAAGGGAGGGAACATAAAGTTCAATAAATGCAAACCATTCTTCATTCTTCTGCAAAAGGACCCAATAAGCCCTGATGTTCTTTTTCTCTCTAGGAAACATTTCTATATCTAATAATTTAAGTGATTAAATACTATTAAGTATTTCTCATGATTACCAGCAGTTAATAGGTAATCAATAAATGTCAATATCTCAAGCCCTTTCATTGTATTAAAGAGTAAGATGCTATATACTCTCAGTATGTCACATTTTCTAGCAATAATAGAGAGTAAAGAGGTACTTTCTCAATTTATGTGCATTAGAGAGTAACTGAAGTCTATATTTTTAGCTTACAGCACATTTCTGAGCTAAAGCCATATATCGAAATCCCTAGGTAACAACTCCTTCAGGAGAAAGAAGGCAAGGTAACCAAAAATTGATATACACATAACTGAATCCCTACCCTAAACTCTTCTTCCTCCAGTTTTCCCCATAGTTCAATAAACACCACCAACAACAACTTAGCTTTCATGGCAGAAAATATGGCCATCACCCTTGCCCCCTCCCTCTCCCTGATCTTCACATGGAAAAATCAGCAAATCCTAAAGAAATCTCCAAAGAAATCTCTCCATCTCAACTGCCAACACTCTACCATGTTCCTGGATTATGCAAGATCTTCCTAACAGGTACTCCCCATTGTGCCCTTGTTTATTTATTTTTTCCCTACTTATCCTCTATTTATTTTTCATATAATTGCCAGGAATAATTTATAACATAAAATGGATTTTTATCATTCTTCTGCTTAAAATGATTTAAAGGCTAACCATTACAATTAAGATAAAATCTAAAATCACTGATATGACCATTCTACATAATCAGGTTCCTGCCTACCTCTCCAGTTTCATGTCATACCATCTGTTCTTTTATTCCTTTATTCACTCACTCACTCACCTACCTACCCACTCAGCCACCAACTCACTTCTACTCAGCATTCTCCACTAACTGGTAGTTTTCTTTTAGTTCTATAGCATAACTGTGCCATGCTCTTCCCATTATTAGGGTGTTCACACATGTGGTCTCTCTCCACTGAAGTAAATTCCTCAGCATTCTAAATCTCACCCATTCCTATTAACTTTTCATGTGTCAATTTAAGTATCAATGTCTTAGAGATGCCTTCTCTGGCCATTTATTCTAAATAAGTTCCCTTTGTTATACTTTTTTTATAATTCTATACTTCCATTTATTTGCCTGTATCACAATCCTAAAGAATATGTTTATGTCTGTGATCATGTGATTAATCTCCCTAGCATAGAAGCACCAAGAGGAAAGGGACCATATTTGGTTTGTTCACTAATATATTCTCAGTTTCTAGCACATAGTAGACTCTCAATAAGCATTACTTGGAATGAATAACAGAGTAATGGAAGAAATGGTAACTCCGAAGCCATTAAATTCTTAACAACACTAGGGCGGCATATTCTATGGACAGACACCTCTTTCTCACTTCTATAATTTTTCTGCTTTTCCTACTTGAATTCCATCATGCATGCTATTAACTGAAGTATCTGATATTGTATGAACATTGGGTAATCCACACACACACACAATTATGATATCTCTTGAAAGTGACCTAGTCCTTTACTAACCTAGTCTTTTCAACATTATTTCTTAAAGGAATAATTATTTTTGACAAATAGGTTTTTAGACCGCAGATGTTTTTCCAAAAAGAAAAAAAAAGGATCAACAACATCAGGAAAGTGCTTGTCCTTATATTTATCAGTACAACAACTCTGTCAGGCTCAGGAGGAAAAACTAAATGGTAGTTGCTCTATGTGTATGTGTAAGTATCCATCCAACACAGTATTCATTACAGAAGCCACTAGTCAGAGATGGTCATTTAAATTTAATTAACATTAAAAAATGTAAAAATTCAGTTTTTAGAGGTTTTAGACACATTTTAAGTATTCAACAGCAATGTGTGGCTAGGAGCTGCCATACTGAACAGAAGAGGTATAAAACATTTCCACTGTGTAAAAGTTATATTGAGTAGTGCTGCTATAAAGACTACAGAGGCTTTGGTCACAATAAGCACTTGTAAAGAAAAAATGTATACTAGAATTCACTTTATGTCAAAAGAAAAAAGTAACTTCTGTTTGGAACTCAAATCCTTTTAATACAGAATGGTATTTGGATACCATACCTGGGCACTAGGAGGGTACACTACAACTGGAATTAATTTTTTAAGGTATTTTTGGGACACAGGAAATGTGTGTTTGTGTGTGTGTCTGTGAGCCCGCGCATGCCTGCACATCTGAGTGTTTAAGAGAAAAAAACCATGACTATCCAAACAGGTATTTCCAATTTAAGATTATGCTGATCAAACACAAATTTTTTTTAATCTTAAATTTTCTGTATCTTCCTACTTCTACAAATAAGGTCTAAGCATAATGTTCTCAAATCCTTATTTTGTTTTAAATTGTGTTAAAGAAAGTATTATTTTTCTTTCCTTCTCTGCTTTCCTTCCTAAAGGAAATCACAGAATAACACATGACTTTGTAACTGAAGGATAGCATCAGAATTGGATTTTACAGCATACATTTGTAGCCATTTACTAAAACTATTTTTATGAGAGAGATCTTAAATAAAATTGGAAAATAATGGATAGACTAAGATCCTGTGTTAACCTAAGATAGACTCTCAGAGAATGAATAACTCAACAATAAGAACGATACTCATCTGACTGACCTATTAGTTGGTTGTGGTATTCTCAGCTGATACACATACTCTACATTCTAGGCTGGGAAATGGCAGGGAACAAGATTTTCTCAAGTCAAAAGAATTAAAACTTCATATATGAAAATGGGAACTTTGAACAAAAAGCAGATTATCACTTGTGCTGAATTGACCAGGTGGTGTCTGTAGATACTAAGTTTCTCTCGGGCATTTTGCTAATCAGTACAACCCCTTTCCCCTCCAGCTATCAAGAGCCATAGTAACAAAAGCTCAGGAGTAGCTAATGTTTACTGGGTGCTTACTATATGCCAACTCTGTTATAAGTGCTTTGTACATATGACCTCTCTTTAGTGTGGCAGTTACGGTTAAGTATCATCAACAGCTCTGGGAACTGACACAGAAGTAACCTGCCTGCAATTATAATTTTGAAGGGATGGAACCATATTCCAATCAAGGATTCTAACCCAGAACCCACTTTCTAAGCCATGATGTAATATAGCTCTCCTAAAATTCTGGAATAGCTTTCTCAACTAGAGAACCATAGTTTACAATCTTTGTTGTTGTTGTTGTTTTCTAAGATTTTATTTATTTATTCATGAGAGACAGAGACAGAGGCAGGCTCCATGCAGGGAGCCCAATGTGGGACTCGATCCCAAGTCTCCAGGATCAGGTCCTGGGCTAAAGGCTGCGCTAAACCGCTGAGCCACCAGGGCTCCCCAGCTTACAATTTTGTACCTAATCTATCACTTCTGCCTTCCTTGGACTTGCTTCTCCTAACACTCACCATGATTAGGGTAAGCGTTTTCTCACTTAAGATGAAAAAGCCTGGGGGAAGAAAATTGATTTGAGGCAAGGAATATAGAGTTCTGGATATGGATGGTTTCAGGTTGAGATGTCAATGAAATATCTGAAAAAAGGTATGAAGGAGACATGAAACAGATTACCATCTACTTCACTGGTTTGGACCTCAAAAGAGAATATTGGGTTGACATACACATTTGATGCGGTAAAACTCTACTACTACTACTAATGCAGGTATCTTTTTTTTTTTTTTTAAGATTTTATTTATTTATTCATGAAAGACACAGAGAGACAGAGGCAGAGACATATGCAGAGGAAGAAGCAGGAAGAAGCCTGATGCGGGACTTGATCCCGGGACTCTGGGCCAAAGGCAGGCGCTCAACTGCAGAGCCACCCAGGCGTCCCCAGGTATCATTTTTTAGCACAATTTCTTGATTCTTATCCTCAAATAAGTTTTTCCCTTAGGATTTCTCATCTTAGAAAATGAAACCACTGTCTGCTCAGTTGCCTAACGAAATTGGAGAATCATCTTTGTTCTTCTCCTTCATCTTTACCCATACATGCAATTCACCAAGTCTTTTAGTTTTATTTGCAAATGACATTCTAAATCCATCTACTTGTCTCTATCCCCACTGCTGCTATGTAATTTACCTATTTCTTAATTTACAGATTCTTGCCTGGACCAGGAATCCACATAATTTTGCTTGCATGCTTCCTCAAAGACTTTATATAATTCTAACTTGATATTTATTTTTTTAACATTATAAGTTTAAAGAGTTGCAAAGAATATTTCTTAGGTATCTAAAAAATTGTTTTTAAAAAATAAAGCATCGCTCTTTTTTAAAAAAGTATCCAATTAAATATAAAATACTAGGATGACAATATTCACTTTTATCTATTTAAAAACTGTAAAGACAAACTATTCTTTTTTTCCAAGATTTTATTTATTTATTTATTTATTTATTTATTTATTTATTTATTTATTCATAATAGACAGACAGAGAGAGAGAGAGAGAGAGAGAGAGAGAGAGGCAGAGACACAGGCAGAGGGAGAAGCAGGCTGTATGCAGGGAGCCCGATGTGGGACTCGATCCCGGGTCTCCAGGATCATGCCCTGGGCTAAAGGCAGATGCTGTACTGCTGGGCCACCCAGGGATCCCAAGACAAACTATTCTTAAGTAATTAAGAATTTTATGTGTTCCTTTTTCACTTTGACTTGGTATTTATGTTACATTTCTTCCTAAAATTTTATACTGATGTAATTTATTTTATGCTAGACTGTTTATATAAATCCTCTACTGTAATTTTACGAATCAAAGAAAGTTTAATTTCATATTTACAAAATTTCCTGTGGTCATAATCTATTAAGAAATTCAAATTGAGGGCAGGCCCAGTGGTGCAGAGGTTTAGCGCCGCCTGCGGCCCGGGGTGTGATCCTGGAGACCTGGGATCCAGTCCCACATCCCATGTCAGGCTCCCTGCATGGAGCCTGCTTCTCCCTCTGCCTGTGTCTCTGCCTCTCTCTCTGTGTCTCTATGAATAAATTAAAAAAAAAAAAGAAATTCAAATTGAGTGATCATGACAATTAATAACAATCAAAACATTTTATATTTTGAAGGAATACTATTAAATATGAAAAGTAAAATTTTATTAAACTGTGTCTTAACATTAAACATATTTACCTTAATGAAATTTATGGTATTTTTATTTTATTAGTTTATATATTCCTTGATGAATATTACTTATTCAGGGTTCAGTATCCATTCTATCATATGCTTCATTTTTACAGGTGTAAGCACTAAGTAACCTTTATAAAAATACATAGATAAGAGGGCAGCCCCGGTGGTGCAGCAGTTTAGCGCCACCTGCAGCCCAGGGCATGATCCTGGAGACCCTGGATCGAGTCCCACGTCAGGCTCTCTGTATGATGCCTGCTTCTCCCTCTGCCTGTGTCTCTACCTCTCTCTCTGTCTCTATGAATAAATAAATAAAATCTTAAAAAAAAAAAAAAAAGAACGGAAGGAGCTTTGTTATAGCAATATATCTCAATTTTTTGCACTCCTTCAGAATTATATGCCCCAAGTCACACAGTAGCTTATCGTTAAAAATTACTTAAAATCATCAGCTGGTAACTTAATCAAGCTATCCTTCAATTCTATTGAAAAGAAAGAATTATAAACAATCTAACTTTCCGATCCATCTTCTTAATACCAATATTTGGATCTATCTGTTTGTAATTGCTCCACAGAGGTTTTTTTTCCTTCCCTACAAGAATAAAATACTAAGATTCAGGAGAGGCATGCCTATTGTAAAGTGAGGGGTGCACACTGTGAAAAGGGAAGTAAAAAAAGAATCTGCTCATCTTAGGTGCCTTCTGAGGCAGATCAATTTTAGAAGCTGAGGACCTGTGGCAGTGCACTCTTTTGGAAAATGTTTGTGCATCTCCGGGTATATGTGTATCTCAATTTAAATACCTCTGGCCTAGGCTACTCTAATAACTCATCTGATCTTGCTTCCACTATAAGCCTCGTGGAATCCATTTTCCAACTAGTGGCCAGATGGTCTTTTAAAAACACAAATCAGCAGATGTTATGCACTGATTAAACCTCTTTAATGGCTTCCACCATTCTTAAACATAAACTCCTGGCCACCCCTTACTAAAGCCCTGCATGCCTTTCACTGCTCCAATCCCCCCCCTCCTGCCCCCTCATACCAGTTGTCCTCACACATGCCCAGTTCTTCCCACCTTACTATCGTCAAAAACACTGATTCCTCCCTACTCCTCACATGGCATGCTTCTTAGCCTTCAAGACCCAGGTAAATGTTACTTTCTCAGAGGACCCTCTCTGAGCAATCAAAAATAGGTTCTAACCTCCCCCAAATTCCACCAAATAATATATTGTCTTTTGCAGAAAACCTGTTCCTATTCTTTATAGCACTTTTGGTAACATGTAATTAGATGATTTTTTTTTTTTGTTGGATTAGTGTCTGTGATCCTCTGCAGACTGGAAGCTCTCTTAGGGGAGAAACCACAGCTGCTTTACTCATCACAATATATTACTCCAGACTACCACAGCACCACTGGATACTCGATAAAGATCTGATGAATGACTGTGCAAGCAAACTCATGAAAAAATTTAGTTATTTGCTTAAAATGCTTCAATAGTTCTCCACTGCCTTGAACATAAAATTAAATGCTGGAGTACAACATGAGACTAAATGATCAGACTGTGTGCAATTCCCACTCCCTTCCCTCCACCCTCCCATTCCTAGCTCGTGCCAAACATATTTATCCTGAACTATAGCTATTAACCACTACTTAAAGTTTCCTGGATATTTCCAGCATTCACATATGCTGGCCCCTCTATATGGAATATGGTGAATATCCTTCCACCTTCTTTTTGCTTATTTCCTTTTAAGACTCACCTCATGCATTATCCATCTCTTCCAAGAGGTCTTCGATGCACCTCTCCGATCTGGATTACATGCCTGTCCTTCCTCTTCTACTCTTTTTTTTCTTTTTTTAAGATTTTATTTATTTACTCATGAGAGAGAGAGAGAGGCAGAGACACAAGCAGAGGGAGAAGCAGGCTCCATGCAGGGAGCCCGACGTGGGACTCGATCCTGATCCCGGGTCTCCAGGATCAGGCTCTGGGCTGAAGGTGGTGCTAAACCACTGAGCCACCCGGGCTGCCCCTTCCTCTTCTACTCTTAAAGCTCTCTATTCAGATCACAACCATGACACTTATCAAACTGAACCATATTTTAGGTTCATTTTTCAGTGTTTCCATATAAACTATGAACTTCTTGAGACAGAGGTTGTCTTTATTACCTATTTCCAGTGCCTAGTGTAATATCTGGGAAACTACAAGATATTCAATAAATGTTTGTCAAAAGAGTAGGATTACTAAAAGGGTCATTATTTATTTTCTGAGCATCACTACCATTTAATCTAAAAATGAGAAATATAACTTACTATAAGTATTCAGATCAGTACAGGACTATGTTATATGGCCAGATAATAAGCTATCAACTCTGGGAACAATTAAAAGAAGGCAAGCACACACACACACACACACACACACACACACACACACAAAAGTAAGAGGGCAACAGAAAGGATTGGAGGGTACAATTATAACTTTATTAACACACATTACCGTCTATAGGCTACTCAGTTACTAGTGATGCTTCACTAGTGGCGACTTGTTTTGTTTGAGAAAGTATTTGGGCATCCTGGTGATAAATGACATGTAACCAACTGGGTAGATTCACAGCCAATAGAGAATTTAATAAATCTTTAAAGAGTAAAAAGATGGGACACTTGGTGATTGCCAATTGTAGTCTGCACCCCACTCACTCATGTACTTTGCTCCACTTCCTCCACAAGTGTGTCTGACAAACCAGATGTGGCTGAGGATAAGAAATTTGACTAAGCTGAAATGAAGAAGACAGAAACACAAGAAAATAATCCACTGTCTTCAAAACGAACAATGGAATAGGAGAAGCAGGAAGTGAATCATGATGAAGCATGTGCCACCAATATGCATTCCATTAGCACTGCCTTCTTATTTTACTTTTTTTTAGCTATTTAACTTTGTAAGATGCAAAGAGGCTGGATCAAGTTTAAATGACTATACTACCCATTTTCACAATAAAGAATCAAGAACTACAGAAAGTAAAGGCCAAGTCTGGCTCTCCCACCTGCCCATCTGGCTGGCAGGGAAGGAAAAGAACTTGAATGCTGAAGAAAGAAGTTGGGTACTCTGTGAGATCCAGAGTAAAAACCAAGTGAGTCCAACGTGTCCTGTTAGGCTGTAAAATGCCATTTAATTAGAGTGCCATTTTTTGTTGTTGCTCAAGTGATTTTAATTATTAAATGCACAATATTTAATATGCAAGTATCTGGGGAAAAATCTTTAGGATATAATCCTAAAAAATGCTCAGTGATCTAAAACTACCTGTAAATCATAGGTAAAACCTTATGATCTTCTGGGTCAAAATTTATAAGTAACATACAAGCCAAATAACAACAAAATAGTAATTTAAAAAATGAGTACCACTATGAAAAATGAATGTTGAAAAATAAAAGAATTCATGAGCAAATTTTAGTTATATTGAAAGGATATATCTTTATCACTGCTCAAAACACTAAGAAATACTCTTTAGGAACAGATACAAATCCAGCTTATTGAGCCATAAGAAAATGTCTTATTACTTTAGAGGCATTTTTTAAACTTTTAGTTAGCAATGTAGTTGCAAAAGACTTCAAAGAATAAGTTTACTCTTAGTGAAGATATTTAAAACATTCTTTTCTAGTAAAAAGAAAAAAGCATTTCAAAAATTTAAGTTTATAGCAGCACTGCTGAACTAATGATACTGCTTCCTACCTCCTCACAATTCTGAGACATAAAAGAATGAATTTTACTCTAGTCTCATTTTAAGAAAATGGGACTCACATTCAACAAAACACAAAACCTGCTAAAACTTGAGCAGAGACAAGTTTCAGAAGAAGAAAGTCCACATAGAAAAGTAGAAAGCGGGCAGCCCCGGTGGCGCAGCGGTTTGGCGCCGCCTGCAGCCTGGGGTGTGATCCTGGAGACCCGGGATCAAGTCCCACATCAGGCTCCCTGTGTGGAGCCTGCTTCTCCCTCTGCCTGTGTCTCTGCCTCTCTCTCTCTGTGTCTATGACTAAATAAATAAAATCTTTAAAAAAAAAAAAAAAAAGAAAAGCAAAGTAAAAGGAGCCCTTGGGCTTCCCCTGAAGGGATTATCCACTTTCATCTATTTGCCCACACAGGTTATAGAACATCTTCCCTCCTTTTTTTTTAAAGATTTATTTATTTATTCATAATAGAGAGAGAGGCAGTGGTATAGACAGAGGGAGAAGCAGGCTCCATGCCAGGAGCCCGATGCAGGACTTGATCCCAGGACTCCAGGATTGCGCCCTGGGCCAAAGGCAGGCGCTAAACCGCTGAGCCACCCAGGGATCCCCGAACATCTTCCCTCATGAGATCATTATACAATTTCTTTATATTTTGGGCATGAGCTCAATATGGAGCAGCATATATTGGAAATAAAGAAACTATAAGGGGATCCTATAAGAAGAAATGTTTTCTTTTGTGAGTTTTTCCTCTCAAACTTTAAAAGGCGATGTTTTTTATTTTAGTAAGAGAGATTATTCCCAAACAATTTTACTTTGCTCTTTAAGAAATCAAGAGATACAGATATCCTTCCCTTCTAACAGAGGGAGTTATTTCTTCTCAGAGGCTAAATTTAGGTAAGAAGACAGATAATTTCTGGACCTGAGTAAGATAGTAAGAATAATGTCCCTAGCCAAAAAAAACTTTACCCATTTAAGATACTTCAAATGAATATGTGTAGATTACCTTGGTATTACAATATACAATTAATACATATAAGTAAAATTAACAGTGGAGTTAGAAGACAGAAAAACATAAAAATAAGAAAAGAGAACAGAAGATGACAGAAAGAGGGGACAGTGATGAAGGTCACATGGCCTCAGAAATACAAACATAAAAGCAGCTTTTTCATAGCTTAAACCAATTAGGACCCAAATGACTGGTCTCATGCAATATTTCACTCAACAGCTTCAGATAGGCAGTGAGTAGCAGAATGGTAGAAAGATAAACAGGAAGAGAGAAAGAAAAAAGCATGCAAATAAAAGCAAATTATATATAGCTACTTTGGAAGACAGTTTCACAGTTTCTTACAAAGCTAAATATAGTCTTACCATACAATCCAGCAATTCTCAGGTATTTACCTAAATGAGTTGATAATTTATGTTCATACAAAAACCTACACATAAATGTTTATAGAAAGGCTTTATCCTTTATTGCCAAACATTGGAAGTAATCAAGATGTTCTTCAATAGGTGAAGGAATAAACAAATTGTGGCATGTCTATACAATGAAATATTATTCAGAAGTAAAACAAAATGAGTTATCAGGCCACAAAAAACCATGGAAGAACCTAAAAATGCATATGCTAAATGAAAGAAGCCAGTCAAAAAAGGCTACCCACTGTGTGATTCCACCTACAGGACATTGGAGAAAAAGAGAAACTATGGAGACAGCAAAAAGATCAAGGATTGGGGAGATGAAGGAAGGATGAATAGCTGGAGTACAGGGGAACTTTGGGGCAAACTATTCTAAATAATACTGCAATGGTGAATACATAACACAATACATTTGAATACAATACATTTGGCAAAACCCACAGAACTGTATGAGATGAAAGTGAACCAAAATGTAAGCTATGGACCAGTTAATAATGTATCAATATTGGCTCATCAATTCTAATAAATCTAGCACAGCAATCCAATATGTTGACAATATGGAAAACTTAGGTGAAGGAAGGAATATATGGGAATTCCATGTAGTTTCTGCTCAACTTTTCTGTAAACTAAAAAACAAAACTGATCTAAAGTAAGTCTATTATAAATAAATAACACATAAATATATTAAAATCTACCACCAAGAAAGCAAATGATAACTACTTCACACAATAATACATTTTTTAATGTGTACTATCAATTTATATGTCATAGTTACAAGATGTATTATTGCCAACATTTCTATATGATCCCCAATATGTCAAGCAGAAAGAACTCTGTACAGAAAGAAAAAATAGGGACATTTTGAAAATGAAGGTAAGAATACAAAAAAGGTAAAATCAAGATAAAAAAATACCTCTTCACCTTGGAACAATGACTGTAACTATCCCTTTTCTGAAGCTCTCTACTACTACCCAATCTCTATTTAACTGTGTCTCAGGAAGTATTCAAGTAAGAAGTGGACAAGGCATTTATATAGGAACAGGGCACTAAAAGACACTACAGACTGTGAAAAGTTCCATTTTTCTTCAGTTTCACTAGTAAATGTCAGTTTGTCTTTCTATACTAAGCACTAAAGAAATCATATCCTCATACTAACACAGTTATGGAGGGACTCCCTTACGGCACATATTACAACATGTCTGCTTTAAAATGTACCCTTCGGGGACCTCCGGGTGGCTCAGAAGTTTGGCACCTGCCTTCAGCCCAGGGCATGATCCTGGAGTCCTGGGATCGAGTCCCACATCAGGCTCCCTGCATGGAGCCTGCTTCTCCTCTGTGTCTCTGCCTCTCTCTGTGTGTGTGTCTCTCATGAATAAATAAATAAAAATAAAAAAAATAAATAAATAAAATAAAAATAAAAAAATAAAATGCACCCTTTCTTGCAATGCAACTACCTTAACACATAAGACCACAGGGTCTCATCTTGGGGGTTTCCCAAAAGATTCAGGTTGCCCTCTCATTGAATTTTTCACCCTTCTGGCATGTATATTTCTCCAACAAAGAAATGTAAAGGAAACAATACCTGAAAAAATTAAATGTCATGAATCTCTGTAAGGGAGATTCAAAACCTCAAATCAGGGCAACCCTGATGGTCCAGCGGTTTGGTGCCGCCTTCAGCCCAGGGTATGATCTTGGAGACCTGGGATCGAGTCCCACGTCAGGCTCCCTCCATGGAGTCTGCTTCTCCCTCTGCCTATGTCTCTGCCTCTCTCTCTCTCTGTCTGTCATGAATAAATAAGTAAAATCTTTAAAAAAAAAAAGCAAAACCTCAAATCATACTCATATGAATTGAGATTAGAGCCTTCACTTGTTGAAACCATTTTTTCCATTAACATTTCCTATCTTTAGTTATCCTTTCTAACAAAATGTTAAAAGCAAGAGTAGAGGAATCTAAAAGACACAGAAAAATATGTAAAACAAACACCACACACAGCAGCAGTAGAACTCTTCAACAAGTCACTTTGGGGATGAGGCATGCCACTCTGGTGCTCTCAAGTGCCATGATAACTATGTCTGTCATACTTATTATTAACCTTGTTAATACCTTGTTATAATTTTAACTGCTCTTTCCAATAAGGCAGGGTATAAAATAAACTATCTGATATTTAAAATTAACATTTTAACTCAGAAATGTTTGGCTTTCCCATTCAAATTAAAAGCAGGATTGTGACCAGTTTTGCAATAAACAGACAAGTTCCATTTCATCTCACCAGATACATGAGCATATAGCATATACATTTTACTAACGCAGAGACTTTCAACATGAGTCATTCTTATGCAATCACATTTCAATTCTTATTTAAGTCTTGATACTTACACCTGATGAAGTGCTTCTGAAACCCTATAAACACATGTACAGTTCACCTAAACTATACTGGTTGGGTTTTTACCTTTGGTTTAACCAGCAGCATTGCCAGTAACTGTATAAAATTGCAGACCTGTTTTTCAGCACTGGTCCTGGCTGACTCCTCTTGTGCTAGCACCATTTCTCGCTCTGCAGTTATCTGTACACTCTCTCTTAGTGCTTCTTCCAGCTCTTCAATCCTGTCATCCTTCTTACGGAGACTGTCCTAGAAAACGATGGAAGACTAAGTGAAGTAGACTAATTTGTTAGCCCAGGAGAGCCTATTTATCAAGAAAGGATTATTTGCTTATTAAATATTCTTCCTTCAGAAAAATCCAGGCCAGAAAAATATCTTCACAGAGGAAAGAACAAGGGAAGAAAAGAAGTATAATAAGAGGTTGAAAAAGAATATTACTAAGAGCAAAAGGTCGAGTTAGTTAAGCAAGACAAGTTTGTGATGGATTTGTTCTCTGTAACAGAGAGAATAAAACTGTGTTAAGCAGCATAGGCAGCAAGAGCACGATTACTTAAAAACACAAAGCTGTTTTGAACTACTTTCTAAACTGGGCTTTAAGCCAGCTTTGATGAAGCCTAAGTAATAAGACTCAATACCAAAACATTCTCTCTCTCTCCAAAGTTCAGCCTCGATGAAAAAGTTAAATAAATAGCATGATTTTTTAGGTTATATTCTTCATACAGACAATTGTTAGCAAACTAATTTAGAAATGAAAAAGAAAGTGATTTTCTAAATGATTTCAAGATAGCAGAGTTTTCTCTTAATCTCATATGAGGAAACTAAAAATGGATATAACTGGTTGGGCTAAGCATGAATAATTTATAGTCAGCCAACCAATTCCCACTATCCTTGATATTTTAAATAAGCTTAAAAATTAACTCCTGGGAATGTAAATATGGATTTCTAGCAGAAAGACAATCCTACAGAACTTTAAGAACATGTAAGAAAGGAAAGATCTTAGAATAGAAAGGATACATGAAGCAGAATTCAAACAGTATTAAAAATAGATTCATCAGGTTACTATAAGCATTTCCTCTTGAAATTCTTCTAGAATGCAAAGATTAAAAATAAAATGCTGCCTTTTATTAATATAATTAAATTAAAAACAACAGAACAAGAGTTGATAAAGCATTCTCCAACTTTCAGAATACTTGTATCAGTAAAAGATTTATCAAAGGATTTTGTCTTTCATCTATGCAACTCTCATTTAATTAGACTGCAGTTCACTTTTATAAGTGCAAGGCACAGAAAGTCCTTTCTAACTCTGTCTTCAGAAATCCAGACTGGAAATCTGTCAAAGTTAAGTCAGTTTTTCCTTTGAGCACTGAAAGAATGACATCTTGCTATTTAATATCTTTCATAATAAAAAGTTGACACAACTTTTTTTCTCTCTGTTTTCTCAACTAAAAAAAAATGAGGTTTAAAAAAAAGAATATTCACATTTCAGTAATATATGTCATGTTCATTTTTTTTTAAGTGTTCACTCTTCTAGGAGAAAATGTTATAAAATACTGTGATTTAACCCTATAAGTAAGGTTCTATCTTCTACAGGGCAGTTTATCTATATAAAAAAAAAATACTCTTTCTTGAAATCTTAATGCTTCCAGGTGGCTTGCCATGAGCATGAGTGCAGCTTCCAAAATGGAAGTCACTGCTCAGGGTTTCTAAAACAATGTCAAGCAGAAAGGGACATGAAATGATTCTTATAAAAACAAAGATTTCTTTTGATTCAAAGAAAATGAAAGGTAACAGAAGGATCCCGTGGACAGATGCAATCATCAGTGAGTTCAGTCCTCTCAAAATCTCTGATGAATAACTATTTGTAGTACCGTGGGATTCTGAATTACAGACTACTATAAGCGAAAAGAAACATGAATGTTTCCCATTACCAACTGGTTGTGAATAACTCAGTATGATGTTTTTGTCCAGTCTGCTGTATTCTTTACTCTTAAACTGTCTTTGGGAGATCTCGCAAGAGGTTTTTGTTATTCTAACCGAAATTGAGGCCAAAAAACATATCCCAAATAACTTCCCAAAACCTATTTCAAACAAACAGGTTTATCTGCATTTCTGCATGGCTGAAAACCAGCTCTGTGGCTTTATCAGTAAAACTTCTTTAGAGAGAGGATACTTGGTAATTTGTCATAATGCAGATAATCACTACAGGTTTTCATACTGAAAGTTTTATCAAAACCAGTAGTAAAATCAGAGGTGGTTTTTTTTGTTTTTTTTTTTTTACTATTTAAGAAAAGTTTATTTTTTACTATTTAAGAAAAGTTTTCTGGACTTAATGGTAAAGCCTGGCTCAAAATCAGTGTGTATAATAAGGACAAAGAACAAAAGCCAACAAATACCAAAAATAAAAAGCAGAAAACTGTTAAATGATATTTATTAAATACTATAAATTACATAATTATAATACAGTCGAAAATCAATGTAAAACTAAGTGTGGAGCCATATGCTCTAAGAAAGCTGTATCAAACCAGGGTGGTAACAAGAGAAATGAAGACAGTGAATACTCTTATCACCTTCAACACCAACAAAGTTCGTAACTACTTAATCCATCTAGTGAGAAAATTTGGCTCCAGTTTTATTTTCAGAATCTTAATATCTCAGATATCTGCTAAGGTAAACCAAGGAAGTTTCCTTTATATTGAATTCCACACCTTGAATCTGTTTCATTTAATAAAATCCTGAGCCAATGCCAGAAATGAATAGAATCTTTTAGTTTTACAAATACTGGGGTTCTAAGCACACTACTAGATCATTATTTATAATTATCCTTTCTTGTTTTTATACTTTCAATGAAGACTAAGTACATTTTTCTATACTTAGACTATAACATGGGTATTCTATGTTTTTCAGTTTAGAATACTAGAGAAAAGATTTGAAGTTTTAGAAAGGCCAAAAATGATCACCCACAAAGAATAAAGTATAGGAAGGCACTGGAATTTTTTATGGAACACAAGGAATTAGAAGTCAACTGAAGTAATGCCTTCAAAATTCCGAAGGCAAGATGCTTTCTGATCTAGAACTCTATATCCAAACTATCAATCAAATGTAAGGGAAGAATGCAAAGTCCTAAAAAATTTACCTCACATCACAGATTCTCTCAGAAAGCTACTAGGGATGTGCTCCATCACTTTAAGAAGTCAACCTAGAAAGAGGAAGACATGGGACCCAGAAAAAAAGGGATCTACCACAAACAAACGGGAAAGGGAACCTTGAGGTTAATGGTAAGCCTAGAGAGTAAGTACAATTCAGAGGAAAGGGCAGAAGCTCAAGGTAAGATGTTTCCAAGAAAAAAAAAAGTGGATGAATAGATTATAAGGTTAATAAAATAAGGGATGATGTATTCTCTAACAGTACAACATCGAGAGAAATGTTATAGTAGGAGAAAGGAACTTGGGAATAAACTGGTGATATGTATACACATAAAAAATCCAAAGCTATTATTGCACCAGGAAAAACTATAAGTACGGGAAAGGAAATGTAAGCATAATATACTATATGCCTGAGACATAATAATGTAAAACTTGTATTAGAAAGATGGAAGAAAGAGGAAAGTGTGTGTGGTAACTTGCATTGAAAGGCTAATTCCTCATCATTCAAAGTAAGAAATCATTAGATAACTATCTAAATAAAAAAATAAGAAAACAGCAGTATAAAAATGTCATTTGGAGAGGTGGAAGTAAACTGCAGAAGAAACAACCAAAAAAGGTGAAAGCATCTTATCTTAGGGGAGCAGGAATCCAGGTAAGACAATGAGATAGAGGACTAGCACTATTTATTATAAGCCCTATAGTATCACATCACTTCATAAATGATAATAATTATTGTTCAGAAAAAAATTCAAAATCAAATTTTAAAATGTTAAAGGAAAAAGCACATACTGCAAAATAATTAATAAGAATACATGAATTTCTGGAGGGCCCCTGGGTGGCTCAGTGGGCTAAATGTCTGCCTTCAGCTCATGTCATGATCCCAGCATCCTGGGATCGAGCCCCAGATCGGGCTCCCTGCTCGGGGGCGGGGGGAGGGGGTCTGCTTCTCCTTCCCCCCTGCTCTTGTGCTCACTCTATCTTGCTCTCCCCACTTCTCAAATAAATAAATAAATAAATAAAGTTTTAAAAAATAATACATGAATTTCTGGAAATAATTATAAATGCAGTGACTATTTCAGGTATGGATACTCTATAAACACATGGGTTAACTATTTACTGGAAAGAGAATAGACTGGGCAAATACATCTCAAGACAGGGCAAATGGCGAAAAAAATACATGAATTTTAAGTCACTTTTCCTCAGTTTTTTATTCAAAAGTTGAAGTTCTTTATGCCAATAATTTGCATAGCAGGTCAAAATTATGAGAAATTCTTTTCAGTCTTTAGGAAACCAGGTAATATTCTAAATAACATTTTTTAAAGAGATAAAATATTGCAATAAGTTCTGCTATTACTCTGAAAATACCTAAAGCTTAAATATGCCAATAGCATATGTGTAAGACGAAGTACCAAGCCAAGAGCTTTGAAAACTGTCCCCTATCTCCCCTCCTTTGCAAATAGTTTTTTTTTTTTTTAATACCTATGAATATAGTACTGAGTAGATTTCAGTGATAGTTTGACAAAATTCTACAGACAACATAGCTCATTTACATTGAACTTACTGGTGTATTTGGGTTTGAAGGAAGAGAAAAATCTCGTAATCAATTCGATGCCAATACATGGTTACTACCCAAATTCTCTGAATGTATGTGAGCCAAAAAAATATCAGTTAGTAAAGAAGTATAGGACTTCAGAAACTGCAAAACACAAAAGAGTCGGTATACTTCTACTCTTGGTAAATAGAGGCTAGAGAAAGTAAGGGGATGTGCTGAAATGCCCGGGAAGTGTTTCAGTGGCTCCAGTAGTGACAGTGGTTACACCAGCTATGTCCTAAGGCTCCAGATATATGCTGCACACATTTAATTATACGCTCTCTTTTAAAAAGTCCACATTCACCAGTCTTCAAGATAAATCATGAGGTAGTCCTGCCATTCTAAGTCTGTAATCCCAGAGAAAAGTACACAGAACCTCTAATATCCCTAAATCCTTCTATTCTTAGGATATTCCACAGCTTCGAAGGATCTGAAGTATTCAGAAAATAGAGGGTGACTTACTGGAAACTAACTATAGACAGAGATTAAAGTTAAGGTATGACTGGCACACTTTAGTTTGTGAAAATCATTCCTGTTGCTTATATGTATTAATGACTTCTTGCTTTAGCTTGGAAAAAAATCCTAACTTCTCCAACTAAATATACTATTTGTACTTCCCAATACAGTAGCCACTAGTACATGTGGCTACTGAGCACTTAAATTGTGGCTAGGCTATATTGAAATGAGCTATAAATACACACTAAATTTTGAAGAAAGTACAAAAAAAGTGAAACATTTAATCAATAATCTTCACATTGATTATATGTTGAAATGATAATATTTTAGACATACTGGATTACATAGAGCATGTTACTAAAATTATGTTCCCTTTTGGTTTTTTAAGTGAAGCTATTAGAAAATTCAAAATTATATAATTATTTATTCTGGATAACACAGCAATAACTAGAACATGGTATAAATTTATCCCTTGGGGCACCTGGGTGGCTCAGTCAGACTCAGCGTCTGCCTTTGGCTCAGGTCATAATCCCAGGGTGCTGGGATCAAGCTCCACATCTAGTTCCCTGCTAGTGCTCAACTCACTCGCTCTCTGTTAAATAAATAAATAAAATATTAAAAATAAATAAATCATCTCTTTTCTTAGCTTACAGCCTATTAGCATACAGGTATGAGTTACATGGGTGAGAATTCTTATGGTAAACTGCCTCAAGTTCTAACAATCCAAAGCACTGACAATTACTGCAGTGATAATATTAATAAAACAAATTCAAATAGCATTAACTCTTCTGCCAACAGAGAAAACCAAACTGGATTTTGGAAAAAAAAAAAAAATCAACAGATGACATATCGCTTTAATACCTAAGATATAAAGTGCCTGTATTCGTTGTTCACTGTTATATAACAAGTTGCCTCAAAACACAGCAGCCTAAAACAATAGTGAACATTTTTTATCTCATACAGTTTCTGTGGGTCCGGAACTAAAAAACAGCTTAGCCAAACAGTTCTTGTTACAGGGGATCTCATGGTGTTACAGTCAAGATGCTAGTCAGGATTCAGTCCTCTGCTTCCACTTACACGGTTGGCAAGTTAGTGATAGCTACTGGCTAGGGGCCTCTGTTCCTCTCCACAGGGCTACTTGAGTGTCATTATGATATGGCACCTGGCTTTCCTCAAAGCAAGTGATCCAAGAGAACGAGGCAGACACATCAACATCTTTTATGATCTATCTTCAGAAGTCACATACTACCACTTCTGACATTTTCTATTGTTCATACAGACTAATCCTGATACAATGTGGGAGCAGACTACACAAGGGCTCAAACACCAGGAGGTAAGGATGATCTGGGGCCATCTTGGAAGATGATTATCATAGCACCCTAGAGTATACTTCCAGCCTAAGAAAACTGAACTATCAATGAAGCAATGAGGCATGAAAACAGTGATTATCAAAACTGCTACTGAGAGAAAAATACCTGTTAGGATAACAGGGTCTTTACCAGAAAGACACAGCTTTTTTAATGAGATTATATTAAGGTGGAACTGAATAACCCTAGATTTCCTGAAATAAATGTAAAAGGCAGACATTAAAGATACTTCACAAAATTAGGATATCCAATGGATATGAGATCAGCAAAATATACATTTTTTCAAAAATTATTTAGAATAAAACCTGCAATTGGATTGAGGTCTAATGAAATATTTTATGATTGATTCTGGTAGAAATGAAGAGTAATCCAACTTAATTTGTTAGTAGTTCAGTACTAAAGAATACTCAACAATATGCCAATCAATCAAAGGTGAACTGAAAAAAATCACTGGGTGGATGTTTAAAGAGCTATACATAATAGATGTTATTAATAAGTTTAGTCCTCACATTTTAGTGAAGTTCCTTTCTTTTGGGAATAAACACAGTTTTTAGGAAATATGAGAATAAAGTATTCCTGGTCCTATTGGCCCCCATGGACTAAAGACTCTCCTCCTTAAATTCTGTTCCCTTATGCATTTTCATTATAATTGATTTTACTCTTAAGGGGGAAAAATCACAAAATTTAGTGAAAAATAACAGCCTAATTTAAAATTACAAAGAGGGGGCCGGCGGCCGGAGCCAGCACAGCAAGAACCATGTTGCTTCTGAACACCTGCTCACTGGTACACCAGGGGTTGGAAAAATCACACTAGGCAAAGAACTTGCATCAAGATGAGGACTGAAATACATTAATGTGGGTGATTTAGCTCAAGAAGGGCAATTATATAAAGGTTACGATGAAGAGTATGATTGCCCCATTTTAGATGAAGACAGAGTAGTTGATGAATTAGAAAACCAAATGAGTGAAGGTGGAGTTATTGTTGATTACCATGGTTGTGATTTCTTCCCTGAACGCTGGTTCCATATAGTTTTTGTGCTGCAAGCAGATAACAATGTACTGTACAAAAGACTTTAAACAAGGGGTTATAATGAAAAGAAACTAAAAGACAATATTCAGTGTGAAATTTTTCAAGTTCTTTATGAGGAAGCATTAGCATCCTACAAAGAAGAAATAGTACATCAGCTGCCCAGCAATAAACCAGACATACTGTGTGCCATTGACAACTCACTCAAAAGCCTCTGGTGTGACAGGAAAAGAGCCTGCTTTATAATTTTAAATAGTTCATATCACTTAAAATGAAAGCAGTATCTTTAGAATTTTACTTCAACTGCTATAAACTGTTTGCACTCATCTCAACTAACAAAGACCAGTTTTCCTACCACTAGATCAGGTGCTGAAACCTACGTACTATGCCAACTACACTTATCAAATGAGGTCGCATTAGACCACTTCATTTGCAGAGTATAGGGTTCAAAGCAGGGGGTTTGCGTGACTAGTTTTGGGGGAATGCGGGAAGCTATCAAAGAATTCTTCATATCCTTGAATAAGAAGATTCCTAGAGTCGAATGAGATTAGGGCAAAAGCTGTGACAGCTGTAACATCAGGAAAATTAAGAGTTTGACTGGATTATAGCAAATCCTATACTACTACTAACTCTTTTAATACACTCATCTGAACTTTGCTTCTTGACATCAGCTCTGTCAACATCAACTACACAGCACTGCAGCTGTAAAACTCTAAGTCTCCACAGCTTTTCCTTCAAATCAAACATTCAATAGGAACAGCAAAGGCAAAACAAACAAAAAACCTAGAAATTTAAAAGTAATTTTTTGTTCTCTTCAAATATCACTCACAAAAGTAAAAGGAAAAAAGGTTCAATACTACAATAACAGAAAAAGAAATCACTTGACAATGACAGATCTTCATAAGCTTTTTTATTTGTCAGCAGCAGAAGGAAAGTCACTGCAGATCTCACATAGATTATCCAAAGTAACCCAGCCTCTCCTGTTCACCTGTCCCTTTTCAACTTGACTCTGCCTTGGTTATGGAGGTCATTTCTTTGGGTTAATATTAAGAGCTGCTTCCTTTGGAGTAACCCGTACTTACCAAAGAGGCTTTAACATGTTCTGAAAGATACTGATATTTTCCTTAATATAAAGAGACAGTAATTCTTTATTACCCTCCACCCTACTGCTTATTCTTCCTCCTTTTTCCCCGTCCCCCAAGCATACACACACATGCAGATTTTATGAAAATCATTCAACATGGCAGAATTCAATTTCCAACTACTCATATGTTTACTGGGGGGAAAAACTGAAGCCAGATGCACTGATGAAGTCAATTTTAAGAAAAGAAAGCTAGCCTAACACAGAGACAGAATTTGGTTATATGCACAACTACTTTTTATTTTAAAGAGATGTTTTGGGTTAAAGTTTAAATATATTTTCTTCCTCCTTCTGTCCAAAGTCCCTCAAATATCTCCGCTATTTAGAGAACTCTGTTACAAACCTTAACTTAAAAATCAAACAAGAGTAGATGGATTTTATGAAAGAAATGGACATATATACATATAAAATGGTGCTCTACATAAATAACTTTTACAGAGCATATAGTACCAATAACCCTTGCAGTGAGCCAGGTTCTTATCTTAAAAATTCTGGGAGCTGGGTATCAGAAACTTGAGCAAGGACATAGGGTTTTTTCCTAATCTTACTGCATGTCTCCTCTGATCGATAATGCTTATAAAAAGAACAAGCAAAACTTTTCCAAGTCTTTACCAAAAATTCCAAAGATAACCTTTTACTTAAAATAATAAACAACTGATGTGGTCTATAAGAGGATGACTTTTCCCTTGAGGTCTTGGTAAAGGGAATAATAACGCCTTCTAATGCTCTCTCTTAAAAACAAAAAGAATCTTCTCAGAGACTTCACTTTCCAAATATAAAGGGGAAGTTTCCACAACAACATAAAGGATTAAACCATTCATTTCATTGAGGTGAGGACATAGTACTAAAAATTTTGGTGCCAAATGTAACTTTAACCACTTATTATTTTTTTTTAAGGATTTTATTTTTTTATTCATGAGACACACACACACACAGAGGCAGAGACACAGGCAGAGGGAGAAGCAGGCTCCATGCCGGTGCCTGACGTGGGACTCGATCCTGGGTCTCAAGGATCACACCGAGGGCTGAAGGCAGCGCTAAATCGCTGAGCCACCTGGGTTGTCCCCACTTATTATTTCATGGGGAGTATTCTTGTATTAAGCTAAAAGGATTTGGCTTAACAGTTCCCATAGAATAGGGCTAACCTAACAGTAGGAAGTAGCTTTGTTAGGCTACCTACACATTAATATTATCAGTAAACATTCTTTCAGTACATTTCACTGGCTGTCAAAAAGAACTGAATTTTGGCCAGAGAGAAAAGTATCTAAAGAGTCCATTTCAACCACTGCTGAGCCTTAAAATGATTATGACTTGTTTTGCTTTTTTCTAAATGGTAAAAAGCAGCACAGTTTAGGCTAAAAGCTTTAGAAAATCGCACACAGGCCAATAATTTGAGTAGGTGCTTCATCTGCAGGAAAATCAAATTTTTGAAGTTAATTTCAGCATATTTGCACAAGGTTGTTAAAATGGATGCTAATTTGTATGTATATTTTTCCAGTATAATCCCTAGCTCCATTTAGTATTTGTCCGTAACATCCTAAAAATCTACCTATGTCCATAGTCTAGACAGAAAAAAGACCTGTCTTGCCAAGAAAAAAAAAATTAATTAAAGAAGAAAAGATGACATAGGATTAAATCTTTCAACAGGTCAAGGAAAATATCTGTTAAGAAACCATAATTGATTTTTACAAGAAAATCATTAATATATCAGAGGTATCTAATCAGGTGACACATCACATACTATTTCTAGAAAAGACATCAGATAATC
The DNA here is from genome assembly GCF_053574225.1 of Canis aureus. NCBI lineage: Eukaryota > Metazoa > Chordata > Mammalia > Carnivora > Canidae > Canis > Canis aureus. The sequence continues at coordinate 44,313,728 of NC_135635.1, read as the reverse complement.
TTAATTTTTTTTTAAAGTTTTCTTAAATAATTATCCTCATGGCCAATGTGAAAACCAAAGATAAGTAATTCTCATTTCAGAAAGGAAAACAAAATTTCTTACCAAAATGGAAGAATTTTCATTTTTGATAGAGTAAATCCAAGCAAATTTTAAAGATAAACACAAACATTTCACTGATAAGTCATCTAAAAAGAGAATATGCCTAAATATATGTAAAGTTTCCCTATCTCTATTTCTATTGTTTTCATTCTCTTTGAACTTTATTCTTAATATTCATTGGTCTCAGAAGAGCTGACTCACAAGAACCACAGTGTTCTTCCAGCAATCCCATTAATCTCTTTGACAGTACCCTTTCTCAAGGTTAAATTCAAATACTTATCTTTGTTATAAATAAAAACAAAGCACCAAACCACTGTTGATATGAGGTTCTTTCCCCACCAACCTTCAGTCTACTTTGTCTTATTAGAATATGACTAAAACTTATAGTTTCATCCAAAGACAAAGTGAGTGTTACTGCTTAAAGAATAAAAATATGTAAGGTAAATATTCTCAGCTAACTGAAGACCTGACATTTTCTTTGTTAAAATATGCAAACTCCTTAAAGGGTAACCTATAAAATTTTAGAGAATATTAGAATGCTAAATGTAGCATCAGGCAAAGATTTTTTTAAATTTGTAACTAAACCTTTAAATTTTATTTTATTACTTATAACAATGATTTTTAGCTACACTTAATGAACGGCTACCTATGTAAAACAATATTTCAATATATCTGAAATGTTTAAAACAGCCCTTAATCTAAGGCAGATATAAACTGGTTGAGAAGGGAAAGTGATTAAATCACACAGGCTCAATTATAAAATAATATATTAAAAAGCAGAAAACGATAAAGTATAATTAAACATACAGGCCCAGGAACAGGGATAAGACAATAACAAAACAGGGTGTAGAGATCAACAGCAAAGGCTAATTTTAAGCCAGAATCTTTAGGTGGTAATAATAGAAATCCAAAGAAAAAAGATCCTGTGTAAGAAAAAGATCATAGATCAGAAAATCAATTTACTATATTTACGAAACACCAACACTATCAACTTCTCTAGAATATAGTAGCTATGCTAAGTAAGTATCTCACCTAAAGATGAGGTTAGAAATACTTAAAGGTTTGGCTGATGAAAGACTCCAAAGGCCATGCTAAAATGCTTGTGAATGAGAGTTCTGGACATCTACTGAAATGCCACTGAAATAAATAAACACTTTTAGAAAAAACCAACTATGTACCATATACCAAGACCTGGTTCACAAATTCAAATATGCGGGGGAAACAACATACAAATTATGAGTATATAATACAAAGCAAGAGAAAATAAGCTCTGAAAAATTTTTTTAAAAGATTTTATTTATTTATTCATGAGAGGCACACACACAGAGAGAGAGGCAGAGACACAGGCAGAGGGAGAAGCAGGCTCCATGCAGGGAGCCTGAAGTGGGACTGGATCCCGGGGCTCCAGGACCATGCCCTGGGCCGAAGGCAGTGCTAAACTGCTGACAGCCACCAGGGCTGCCCAGCTTTGAAATTTTTAAAGCAGAAACAAAGTCTAATGGAATTAAAACGGGCTGATTAATTCCAACTGTGAGGATTCAGGCATGCTGCACAAGGGAGGGAAGGGAACATTTGATCTGAATTTTGGAAGATGGGCAGGCTTTCAACAGAGAGCTTTTCTAATTGCAACATCACCATCAGTCAAATCAGCTAAGATTATGCTTTCATATACCATTTATTTAGGAGGTCCTTATTGCTGGGATTTGCCTAATTTCAGTTTTTTATACAGCAATTACTTATGAATTGCACAATAACACCCTTTTGGACATATCCAGCATATCCCAGTACTCAGCCTAGTGACTAGTCCATAATAGGCACTCAATACATGTTTACTGAAGACAGCTACAGATTATCCTGAAATATTATTAGCCAATTAAAAAAAATATGGCTTACAAAAAATATTAATGAAACAACTCAGAACTAAATTTAATACAGAGTTAAGTTCTTGAGTAAGGAAAACAAAGTTCGGCAAAATTAAATGCTGAATATCAAGAGAAGAGGCACTATAATTAAAGAAAAAGATAATAGGAAAGGCTCATCACCAATGTGCCTCATTGTTTTTGTCATTCATGTCCAAATTCATGAATATCAAGCAGAATTGTAAAATAGTTTAGATGTATGGATCATGCTTGAAACACTTTAAATAACCACTGTATAATCAAGTCTTAATACTAGTCAAATATATGCCTAAGAAAAGCATTACAAAGACTTTGTTATAAAGGCAGTGAATTTTGATAAGTGTGTGACAGAAAAATTGGCCAAGGCAAGGGTCTGCATCAATACAGAATTTTCCATCTCCAAAGTCAGTAAGGTATAATAGAAGACATCTATCCACCTTAACCCAGGGAGATCACTGCTCTTTCTTGACCATTCTAAATACAATGGATCACATCACTCATCTCTATGCTGTCCTCTTAGCCTCTCAGCACCACTAATATGACGTACTTCCTCCCCTTCTCTGAAGACAATCTTCTCTCTTGCCTTCTATAATGCCACACTCTCCTTTTTCTCTCCCACCCCTCAATTGATCTTTCCATTTTAGTTTCTTTTCAAACACCACATTCTACCCAACCCCATTTCTACAGGCTCAACTCTAACTCTAATGTTCTTCTGTCAGTATTTTACTTCCAGATGTTATCACTGATTCTTATGGACTTCCGTATGATTTTTAAACTCAAGTCCCCAAAATTACTTATTCTAATTTCAACAGCTTTTCCCTAATGTCTTATATCTGTTCCAGGATTCAATGCAGGATCTCACATTTCATTTAGTTAACATTTCTTCTAAGTTCTTGCCAATCCACCTATAACAGTGTTCAGTCTTTGTCTTTCACTATCTTGATACTTTTAAAGTATACTGTGCAGTTATTTTATAAAATGTCAGAATTTGGATTTGTCTGATATTTTCTGATGACTGGAATAAGATTATACATTTTGAAGAAAAAAAGCAACACAAAAATGATATTGTATCCTCAGTATCTCATACTACTGGTAATGTTACAACCTTCATTTTATTAAGGTGGTGTCTGCTAGGTCTATTCATTGAACAGTAACATTCTTCCCTTTATAATTAGTAAACATCCCAAGGTATATATTCTGAGACTATGTCTGTCTAATTATTTCTCAAAAGTTCACTAACTTTCACAACTATCTGCTCTATAACAATTATTACTGAGTTGTTTGTTTCATGGTGATTATTTAAAATCTACTTCCTGGGGATCTCTGGGTGGCTCAGCGGTTTGGCGCCTGCCTTTGGTCCAGGGCATGATCCTGGAGTCCCGGGTTCGAGTCCCACATCAGGCTCCTGGCATGGAGCCTGCTTCTCCCTCTGCCTGTATCTCTGCCTCTCTCTCTATGTCTATTGTGAATAAATAAATCTTAAAAAAATAAAAATAAAAATAAAAATAAAAATAAAATAATATCTACTTCCTTCTATACTTATTAATTTGAAATCTTCTTCAGGAAAAAGCTGTCCTTACCAATATATTTGATTATTTATATCAGTATGGACTCATGAATATTTATTTCATTCTATGGATTAAATTAAAATACTATTATTTATTTTTTTACTCCAATTGTTTTAGCATGAGACATCAGGTGCTCCTTTAGGTTGGCTCCTCTGTGCTTTCCACAAGCCCCCATTCTTTTGTTGAGCACTTTCCCATTTTCTGGAAACACAAGGTTATCACTGTATTTTCCAAGCCCCAGCCCTGGAATCAACCATTTCTCCAAGATGCCTTGGTCCATTTCACTGGAGACAGGTGCATAGAAACCAAAATCTGGGTGTTAGTTATGCTTACTGCTTCTAAGCCTTCTTAATGGACATTTAGGAAATACAAGCATGTATAATAACCCCATATATATATATATATATATATATATATATTTCTTATATACATATCAATATTATTTCTAATATTTCTTATGATATTCTTCTTTAAAATTTAAACCTTCATTCTGACAGTCAGAAAGTCTCAGTTAAAACCATGGCTGAGCCACTTAGAAAACTGTGTGGAACAAAAAAAAAAGAAAGAAAACTGTGTGCATTTAGGTAAATAATTCAATTTCTCTGGGTCTATTTCCTTATCTATAAAATGCGCACAAAACCATCTGCTCCACAAGAGCAATGTAAAGGTTAGAAACAATGAATTACCAGGGCCTACGGCCAAAAGTATTGGGCACATATGGTCACTTATCATACCGTCACTATTCCTATTGTTATGGAGTCTAGTTTCACCTAATTTGTGAATAGTTAGGGTTACACATCAATTATCACACCACTGAAGTGAAAGAGAGTTTATACATCATATAAGACCAAGAAATATGCTCTCTGAATTGAATATTTAAAAAGAAGGGAAAGAAAGAAGGAGGGCAAAAAGGAAAAGGCAGGGGAAAGGGCAAAAGAAGAATGAAACACACAGAATGAAGTTAAACAGATACGAACCAAGTTTAGCAATGCAGTTTGATGAAGGAAAATGGCAAACAGTAACACCGACACCCTGGAACTTAAAAGAACCCACTCATTAAACTGACATTAAACTTACCAATGAAATGTGATCAACTTGAAGCAAGATGAACTTTCTCCTATGCTGAGGTGTCCTCACAAAGCTGTGGAATAAAACTTGCCTTTTCTATTTAAAGCCATTCCTTTATTGCTAACCAGTTGGTCTCAGAGGAAGGCAGCAAGCAGGGTTAGAAAGAGAAAAAAGAGGAGGATAAAGATGAAGAGGAAAACAACATGCAATTACGGATCAAATCTCTTCACCCAATCTTTTCAGACTGTCCTCGAGTTCTAACCTGTAGTTGTTGGGAGCTGTCATTGAGATTGTCCTCCCTTCGTCGAGCCTCCTCAAGCATCTGTGCACTCTTCTTCTTTTCCACCTGTTCCTTGTGCTTCAGATTTGCTACCTTCTTATTCTGGTCCTTCACTTGCCTATTGATAAAAGTGAGAAAAGCAAAGCTTTTCACATATATATATGCACAGAGAAGAATATTTTCATTTACAAATTTATACCGCTGACACCAAGGAACAGCTGAAAACCAACAAAGAAGTCTTGCTGCAAGATTTTTCTAACAATTCAAAATTCTTTCCTACTAAGGGTAGCAAATTGGTATTTAAGCATGTACTTTACGAAGCACAAAACCATAAAACAAAAGAAAGGCATGGGATAGTCTGAAATGACAGGAGAAATCAGTTCAGAGATTTATGTTGGAAATAGGAAAAGTCTAGTACTGGCATCAAGGCTATGAAACAGTAGATCAGCTGATTAAGAAAAGTTTGGAAACCTAACTCTAATTTTACTATTATTAAATATTTCAAACTTTCAAAAGACTATAAATAATATATATGAATATGAAAATAATGATATAGTCTGCTTCTATTTTTCTGTGTACTCGCATGCTCATAAATAAACAAATAAATCTTTTTTTTTTTTTTAAGAGGGGGTGCCACATGGGTGGCTCATGAGAGACACAGAGAGAGAGGCAGAGACATAGACAAAGGGAGAAGCAGGCGCTTTGCAGGGAGCCTGATATGGGACTGGATCCTGGGATTCTGAAGGCAGGTGCTCAACCACTGAGCCACCTAGGCGTCCCGGTCTCTTCTTTAAAAATTTGGTAGAATTCATTTTCCTAAACTTCTTGTTTTGTTTATCTGAGTCCTCTCTTTTTTACTGGGGAGTTTGGCTATAGGTTTATTAATATTGTTGATCTTTAAAAAAAAAAACAGCTCCTGGTTTCATTGACTTCTTCTATTGGTTCCTTTTCTCTTTTCTTTTCTTTTCTTTTAGTTTCTATTTATTTCTGCTCTACTCTTTATTATTTCCTTCCTTCTATGGCTTTCGTTTGTTCTTCTCTCCCTAGCTCCTTTAGGAGGTTTATTTGAGGTTTCCCTTGCTTCTTGAGGTTGGCATGTATTGCTGGAATCTTCCTTCTAGAATTGCTTTTGCTACAGCCTAAAGGTTTTGGACCACTGTCTTTTCATTTTCATTTGTCTCCATATATTTTTTTATTTCCTCTTTGGTTTCATTGTTTAGTAGCATGTTATTTAGTCCCCGCTTATTTGTGGTCTTTCTAGATTTTTTCTTATGGCTGATTTCTAGTTTCATAGTGTTGTGGTTGGAAATGACAT